>NW_027176212.1:197500-200000 GCF_023055335.1 Clinocottus analis | reverse complement strand
GTGTGTCTGTGTGTGTCTGTGTGTGTCTGACTGTGTGTGTCTGACTGTGTGTGTCTGAGTGTGTCTGTGTGTGTCTGACTGTGTGTGTCTGACTGTGTGTGTCTGTGTGTGTCTGAGTGTGTGTGTCTGACTGTGTGTGTCTGTGTGTGTCTGGCTGTGTGTGTGTGTCTGTGTGTGTCTGGCTGTGTGTGTGTGTTTGTGTGTGTCTGACTGTGTGTGTCTGGCTGTGTGTGTCTGGCTGTGTGTGTCTGGCTGTGTGTGTCTGTGTGTGTCTGGCTGTGTGTGTCTGGCTGTGTGTGTCTGGCTGTGTGTGTGTGTTTGTGTGTGTCTGGCTGTGTGTGTCTGGCTGTGTGTGTGTGTCTGTGTGTGTCTGGCTGTGTGTGTGTGTCTGTGTGTGTGTGTTTGTGTGTGTCTGACTGTGTGTGTCTGGCTGTGTGTGTCTGGCTGTGTGTGTGTGTCTGTGTGTGTCTGGCTGTGTGTGCCTGGCTGTGTGTGTCTGGCTGTGTGTGTCTGGCTGTGTGTCTCTCTTCAGCACCGACGTCCATCTTCCTGGTTCCATCGACCATCACTAACTCCATCCGTTACACACAGCTCCATCAGTTGAGTCACTTCTCTTCACACCTGCTGCTCATGAACCTCCCCCTGACCTCCAGGTGACCTCCAGGTGACCTCCAGGTGACCTCCAGGTGACCTCATGCTGTGTCTCTGGACTGAACTAAATGTCTCATGAAGCAGCATGATTGGTCACTGCTGATGGAAGACACACTTCAACATTCACGTCTTGTGAACCAGTGAAACAGTAACGACCTCATCATTGCCGTCTTTCTCTTTATTGTCCTCCATCAGTTGGACAACTTGACAGGTGGAGGTTCAGGTGGAGGTCCGAGGAGAGAGACGAACAGATGAGCTCCGGGATCCTCTCTGGCTCTGAGCCACATTCCTGCTCTTCTTTCCTCTTCTCTCATCCCTCCATCCCTCTGTTCCTCATCCCTCCATCCCTCAATCCCTCATCCCTCCATCCCTCTATTCCTCATCCCTCAATCCCTCTATTCCGCATCCCTCCATCCCTCAATCCCTCATCCCTCTATTCCTCATCCCTCTATCCCTCAATCCCTCATCCCTCTATTCCTCATCCCTCCATCCCTCAATCCCTCATCCCTCTATTCCTCATCCCTCTATCCCTCATCCCTCTATTCCTCATCCCTCTATTCCTCATCCCTCATCCCTCCATCCCGCTCCTCCTCCCTGTCAGACAGACGTATCCATTACGCCTCCGTCCAAAACACAGAGGACCTTCATGACTCACACATGTCACATGTCACATGTCACATGTCACATGACACATGACACATGACACATGTCACATGACACATGTCACCAGGCGTGTTCCAGGTTCTCCAGAGCAGCACAGCTCCGGCCGTCAGCAAGAAAGCAAATGAGACAAAACTCAATAATCATGTTAGTGATGTTTGGACCACAGGGAACTGAAGAGGGCTTTACCACACACACACAGACACACACACACACACACAGACACACACACACACACACACACACACACGCACGCACACACACACACACACACACGCACGCACGCACACACACACACACACACACACACACACACACACACACACGCACACACACACACGCACGCACGCACACACACACACACACACACACACATACACACACACAAGCGCAGACACATACACACACACACAGGCAGAAAGTGTGCCACACCACTTGAGGATCGAGGTCAGGGGGATGATCTCTGACCCACAGAGATGCCTTTAAAACACACGCTGACATGATCGCAACTCTTCCACATGTCGGCATTTTTACAGCCCTGGGGTGCAGGGAGGGAAGGGGGGAGGGGGGAGGAGAGGGGGAGGAGAGGGGGAGGGGGAGAGGGGGAGAGGAGAAGAGTGGGGGAGGGGGGGGCAGAAAGGTTATGCCTTCCCAGGGTGCCTTGCTTGGTTGGTGGTCAGTACCAGTAAGAGGGTCAGCTGTTGTCTCTGCAGGGGGCGATGGGGAGGAGGTCGGTGCTTTGACTCAACGACTAACAGCCTCGTCGGCTCTCTGGCAGCTTGATTCACAGCGTTCAGCAGACGAGACACATCGACAGCCGCTCATGGTGGAGGGCTTCCTGTCCTGTGACGTCACGGCAGAGCTGGCAGCCGGATCCTGGAAGGACGAGAAGCTCCTCGTTCCCACCAGCTACTGCCCAACATCCTACACACTCTCTGGAGGAATCCACTAATCTCCTCCTCTTCCTCCTCCTCCTCCTCCTCCTCTTCCTTCTCCTCTTCCTCCTCCTCCTCTTTCTCCTCTTCCTCCTCCTCCTCCTCCTCCTCCTCCTCCTCACTAATGACTCACTCCAGCCTGATGAAATGGCCGCCAGTGGAGAGAGACTGTGTTCTGTTGGTATGGACAGTTATAAACAGTTGGTTCCACAGACTGAGGATCGGGTGTTGTGGTGAAACTATTGGGAGGAAAA
>NW_027176212.1:187500-192500 GCF_023055335.1 Clinocottus analis | reverse complement strand
TCATTGCCTGCAGGCTGCTGCTCTGCCTCTCCGTCGCCTTCCTCGTCTCAGGAGTTCACGCAGTAAGTTTTCTCTCCACGTTGTGTCTGAGATGTTTTTACTTATTACTTTCATGCGTTTGGTAATGAAGGCATAGCAGCCTGAGACGGTGTGTGTGTGTGTGTGTGTGTGTGTGTGTGTGTGTGTGTGTGTGTGTGTGTGTTTGGTAATGAAGGTACAGCAGCCTGGTGTGGCCATGGGAGGGAGGGAGTTCCTCCTGGAGGAGGTTCGTGGTTTTTCCAGCTGCTAAACAGCAAAGCACCAAACAGCCTCTCATGAAATGATCATGTTGAAACTTTAGTGGTTTGGCTTTGTTTTACTTTTGCAAACTGAACAGTGATGGGGTCTGACCTTTGACCCGGCAGGATTATGGGCTGTTTACATCTGCAGTATGGCGCTATAATACATATAATACAACTATAATACATGTTAGTAAGCCTTTAGTAAGTATTCACTAAGCCTTCAGTAAGTCTTTAGTAAGTCTTTAGTAAGTCTTTAGTAAGTCTCAGTAAGCCTTTAGTAAGTCTTCACTAAGCCTTCAGTAAGCCTTCAGTAAGTCTTTAGTAAGCCTTTAGTAAGTCTTCACTAAGCCTTCAGTAAGCCTTCAGTAAGTCTTTAGTAAGTCTTCAGTAAGTCTCAGTAAGCCTTTAGTAAGTCTTCAGTAAGTCTTTAGTAAGTCTTTAGTAAGTATCAGTAAGCCTTTAGTAAGCCTTTAGTAAGTCTTCAGTAAGTCTTTAGTAAGTCTTTAGTAAGTCTTTAGTAAGTCTTTAGTAAGTCTTCAGTAAGTCTTTAGTAAGTCTTTAGTAAGTCTTTAGTAAGTCTTCAGTAAGTCTTTAGTAAGTCTTTAGTAAGTCTCAGTAAGCCTTTAGTAAGTCTTCAGTAAGTCTTTAATAAGTCTTCAGTAAGTCTTCAGTAAGTCTTCAGTAAGTCTCAGTAAGCCTTTAGTAAGTCTTCAGTATGTCTTTAGTAAGCCTTCAGTAAGTCTTTAGTAGGCATTTAGTAAGTCTTTAGTAAGCCTTTAGTAAGTCTCAGTAAGTCTTTAGTAAGCCTTCAGTAAGTCTTTAGTAAGTCTTCACTAAGCCTTCACTAAGCCTTGAGTAAGCATTTAGTAAGTCTTTAGTAAGCCTTTAGTAAACCTTTAGTAAGTCTCAGTAAGCCTTTAGTAAGTCTTTAGTAAGCCTTCAGTAAGTCTCAGTAAGCCTTTAGTAAGTCTTTAGTAAGCCTTCAGTAAGTCTCAGTAAGCCTTTAGTAAGTCTTTAGTAAGTCTTTAGTAAACCTTTAGTAAGTCTCAGTAAGCCTTTAGTAAGTCTTTAGTAAGCCTTTAGTAAGCCTTTAGTAAGTCTTTAGTAAGCCTTCAGTAAGTCTTTAGTAAGTCTTCACTAAGCCTTCACTAAGCCTTGAGTAAGCATTTAGTAAGTCTTTAGTAAGCCTTTAGTAAACCTTTAGTAAGTCTCAGTAAGCCTTTAGTAAGTCTTTAGTAAGCCTTCAGTAAGTCTTCAGTAAGTCTTCAGTAAGTCTTCAGTATGTCTTTAGTAAGCCTTCAGTAAGTCTTTAGTAAGTCTTCACTAAGCCTTCAGTAAGTCTTCAGTAAGTCTTCAGTAAGTCTTTAGTAAGCCTTTAGTAAGCCTTTAGTAAGTCTTTCGTGAGTCTTTAGTGAGTCTTTAGTGAGTCCTTAGTAAGTCTTCAGTAAGCCTTTAGTAAGCCTTTAGAAAGTCTTTAGTAAGTCTTTAGTGAGTCTTTAGTAAGCCTTTAGTAAACCTTTAGTAAGCCTTTAGTAAGTCTCACTAAGCCTTCAGTAAGTCTTTAGTAAGCCTTCAGTAGGTCTTTAGTAAGCCTTTAGTAAACCTTTAGTACGCCTTTAGTAAGTCTTTAGTAAGCCTTCAGTAAGTCTTTAGTAAGTCTTCACTAAGCCTTCACTAAGCCTTCAGTAAGCATTTAGTAAGTCTTTAGTAAGCCTTTAGTAAACCTTTAGTAAGTCTCAGTAAGCCTTTAGTAAGTCTTTACTAAGTCTCACTAAGCCTTCAATAAGTCTTCAGTAAGTCTTCAGTAAGTCTTCAGTAAGTCTTTAGTAAGCCTTCAGTAAGTCTTTAGTAAGCCTTCACTAAGCCTTCACTAAGCCTTCAGTAAGTCTTCAGTAAGTCTTCAGTAAGTCTTCAGTAAGTCTTTAGTAAGTCTTTAGTAAGCCTTCAGTAAGTCTTCAGTAAGTCTTCAGTAAGTCTTCAGTAAGTCTTTAGTAAGCCTTTAGTAAACCTTTAGTAAGTCTCAGTAAGCCTTCACTAAGCCTTCAGTAAGTCTTCAGTAAGTCTTCAGTAAGTCTTTAGTAAGTCTTTAGTAAGCCTTCAGTAAGTCTTTAGTAAGCCTTCACTAAGCCTTCAGTAAGTCTTCAGTAAGTCTTCAGTAAGTCTTTAGTAAGCCTTTAGTAAGCCTTTAGTAAGTCTTTAGTAAGCCTTCAGTAAGTCTTTAGTAAGTCTCACTAAGCCTTCAGTAAGTCTTCAGTAAGTCTTCAGTAAGTCTTCAGTATGTCTTTAGTAAGCCTTCAGTAAGTCTTTAGTAAGTCTTCACTAAGCCTTCAGTAAGTCTTCAGTAAGCATTTAGTAAGTCTTTAGTAAGCCTTTAGTAAACCTTTAGTAAGTCTCAGTAAACCTTTAGTGAGTCTTTAGTGAGTCTTTAGTAAGTCTTTAGTGAGTCTTTAGAAAGTCTTTAGTGAGTCTTTAGTGAGTCTTTAGTGAGTCTTCAGTGGAGCAGCTCCTTGTGTTTGTTGACAGTTTACTTCTCATACTTTGGAAACATCTCTCCAGTTCATGTAAATGGATTCATAGTTGTTCCTTTAAAGCACAAACACCTCCAGGTGGTTTACGTGAAAGGTGCAGATGTTCCATGAAACACTTCTGAATGCCCAGGACCCATGTGCACTCCTGAAGTGTGTGTGAGCGTGCGGCGGCCATGTGAGTGTGTTGTGCTGTTCTGTGAGTTGCGGCTGTGCAGCTCTGTCAGATATTTCATATTAAGATGAACAAGTTACTTCCTCGGTCCTGATGAACAGGCCCGTTGTCTCTCTAATGGGATCTGGTCCGGCCTGATTCAAAGCGTGTGACACAGCTCAGCTGCTCGGGTTGCAGCTTCGCTCCGAGGCGACGCACCAGGAGACAGATGATTCTCGTTTGTTCATCTGTGTGCTGCACGCTGTCCATGAAGGAGCGGCTCACACAGATCACACAAACAGCTACAAACAGCTTCTGGTGTGACAAACCAGCGTCTGACCTTCTGGTGAAGCACGGCCATGTGAGCACATTAAAGAAGCTGCCATGAGGAGTTATGAGCTCTATGAGGAAATGACTTTGAATGTAGAAAAGAGTGAAGGAAAGCAGCAATCACACAACACATTGTGAAGAGTCCCATCTGAAACAATCCGCCTCTCAAAAATATGTTCCTGTTTAATATCACATCCAAATCTGACTCACGGGACTGTTTCAGTTCTATGAATCAGACCCAAGAGTCCAGAGCAACTGTTTCCCACAATCATTTAACGTCCTCAAGATATTTAACTCGTTTTCTTCCTTCGTAAACAAGAGGGGGGCGGGGCCTCTGAGACGAGACGCCGTCATCATTTAAATACAGTTCGGGGAGAGCGGAGCACTTTTCTTTCCTGGAAAGCGTTCATAATGTTGCTCTCGGTTGTAAACACAAAAGCTGCCAGTGGTATTGAGCAACGAATGAAGAACGTGAGTTTAAACGCTGGCTCGTTCCTCATTTCCCAACTCGCTGCCGACCAATCACAGCCGGACTGGGTGTGAATGTCAAATCGTCATTTTCCAAAAGTGAAATCAAAGGTCAGAAGCAGCCGCTCTGATGCTGATGATGGGAAAGTGTTGTGAGGAAGGTTTTAACATCCAGCAAGCGGTGAACTGACGTCCACGAGGCTGCAAATAACTGATATTGTCCTGATCCATTCATCAATTTCTTTGAAAAACGAGAAAGTAAAGACACAGATATCTTGTCCTGTCTGACCAACAGCCCTCAACCCAAATACATTGAGTTTACTGCCATACAGGAATCTATCACATCCTCAAATCCTTTTCGACTGGTGCCAACTTGATAACCACTGAAATGGACCTTCTCCACCTCGACCAGCGCGTCCAGCTGCACCAGTTGTTCTCCTTCACTGGAAGCTTCTGGGCGGGAAGTCGGCGTTATGCTTTGACTCTCGTCACATGGCCGAGGGGACGGTTTCTTCAGAGGATGATAATTCCTGGATTTCCTGCTTGGCGTTCGACATGGAGATGTCAGACTAAAGACATGCTTCTGTGCATGTGCACGTGCACATGCAGCATACAAAGGCCGTTTATCGGGCCCGTTGCGCAGGAAGGAAGGCTCTTGAGCAGTAATGTTAACAGGATGTTTCGTACAGGACCCTTTAAGGGCTCCGATTCTCGTGTGTTTGAGAATATATTTCAAGATGTGGAATGCGGGCACGATGCTGGAAGAGGATGTCTGAGTGTGGGAGTTTGATCTGTGACCCTGAAAGAGACATTTTTGGCTCCAGATTCCTTCAGTACCTGGAATCCCAGCAGCAACATCTGCTTTAGCAATTACAAGCTAAGTGGATGATGGTGATAGATGTTGTTTCTGCCTTCTTGGGACGGTTCACTTTACAACCACACGGTCTCACAACATCAAACAGATTACGTTGTGAGTCGCCATCAGAGAATATAAAACCATGCAAATGATAGAAATGCAGTACAAATTGGTTTCACGGCCGTTCACTTGGGCAGCTTGAATGAGTGCAACACGGGGCCGAGCGCTCTACAGTGATTGTTTTATGGGAGAGGAAGGCGTGTGTCCGGGGCGAGGGACGATGTCTGCCTGTGATAAGGACAGAAAAATGGCAAAATAGTGGCTGTGATATAGAGATGGCCGGGCCGCAACAATCAGGGGAAGAGCCATTGTGCCGTTCTGCAGGA
>NW_027176212.1:170000-182500 GCF_023055335.1 Clinocottus analis | reverse complement strand
GTTGCTCAGCGTGCTCCTTCATGAGCTCGTCCTCAGCTGCAGGAGAAGGATCTCTCCATCTTCTGCTGACATCAGAGGAACATCATGACGTGCTGCACAGAATCCCTCCTCGGGTCAGCGGCCATGTTTAACGTCTTCTCATCGTCAGCGGGAAGAAGAAGCTGCTAGAAGCTACTGAGACATGAGAAGGAGGGTTATTTTAATGAACATCTCAACAGACAGACGTCCTCCTGCCTGCTGCTCCTTCACACCCAGAGGATGCAACTCAAAGAGACTCCACACCAGAAGTCAGTGCAGAAAGCTCCCTTATGGTCTGGAAACAGGATCACGGTTTGATTCATCTGCTTCCTCTTGGACCCGGAGCTTCAAGGTGTCTTTGTCAGCTCTCCTGAAGGTATCTGCTGATGGCAGCAGCTTTCTGGGGGTTCAGGGAACTGAAGTGGAAGTGAAGTGGCATCCACATAATTGAAGAGTGGCTTGTTCGTGTTGCCGAGGTCAAAGAGGAAAGGCCGCAGGTCAGCTCCTTCCTGCAGGACGAGCAGCAGCCCACAGATCAACCTCTCAGGTTTCCTGGTCGTCGGATTCGGTTTCTGTTGACTGAAGGAGGCTGAAGCGTCGACAGCGCGCTTATCACAGCAGCAGTATTTTACATCCCTCTGCTCACTTCATGGTGAGTTACTGAAGGTCCGACCGTCAGCGGCACCAGATGAAACGCTGCAACGCTCTGTGATCTGGGTCACGGGTCCTCTCACAGGGGGCTCACACTGAGAAGCCTCTGCAAGAGGCAGTTTGTGACTTCCATCAGAGATCTGTGACTCCAGGATGACGTGTGTTCAAACAACACGGAGTAAGAAACACGATCCGGGGACAAGAAGAGTTCACTTCTGTTTTAAGAGATCTACAAACAAATAATTACAGTTTTATGAGGAACATTATGTGAGATTTACCAATTTCCTCTTGAACGCGTCTCTGCACCATCGTCATCCTCCGTCACGGTCGTCATGCATGTTCCTGAACTGCGGGTGTAGTTTGTCATGATCTGCAGGGATTATGGGATGTTTTGGTGAGTAACTCACCGAGGGACATGAGGAATGTACAGCTGTGTGTCCACATCTCCATCTGTGTGTGTGCTCATGTGATGGAGGCTCACAGGTCTGCTGCGAGGCCTTCATGTCCTGGTCTGTAGCGACCTCCACTTCTGATCCATGTATACTTATGATCTATGTATACTTATGATCTATGTATACTTATGATCTATGTATATTTATACTAATGATCTATGTATACTAATGATCTATGTATACTTATGATCTATGTATACTTATGATCTATGTATACTTATGATCTATGTATATTTATACTTATGATCTATGTATACTTATGATCTATGTATACTTATGATCTATGTATACTAATGATCCATGTATACTTATGATCTATGTATACTTATGATCTATGTATACTTCTGATCCATGTATACTTATGATCTATGTATACTTATGATCTATGTATACTTATGATCTATGTATACTTATACTTATGATCTATGTATACTTATACTTATGATCTATGTATACTAATGATCTATGTATGCTTATACTTATGATCTATGTATACTTCTGATCCATTTATACTTATGATCTATGTATACTTATGATCTATGTATACTTCTGATCCATGTATACTTATGATCTATGTATACTTATGATCTATGTATACTTATGATCTATGTATACTTCTGATCCATGTATACTTATGATCTATGTATACTTATGATCTATGTATACTTATGATCTATGTATACTTATGATCTATGTATACTTATGATCTATGTATACTTATGATCTATGTATATTTATACTAATGATCTATGTATACTAATGATCTATGTATACTTATGATCTATGTATACTTATGATCTATGTATACTTATGATCTATGTATATTTATACTAATGATCTATGTATACTAATGATCTATGTATACTTATGATCTATGTATACTTATGATCTATGTATACTTATGATCTATGTATACTTATGATCTATGTATACTTATGATCTATGTATACTAATGATCTATGTATACTTATGATCTATGTATATTTATACTAATGATCTATGTATACTTGTGAACTATGTATACTTGTGATCCATGTATATGTATATTAATGATCCATGTATACTTGTGATCCATGTATATTTATACTTGTAGCATGGTGTGGTGGGACGTATTCTTTGTAGAGAAATGAACTAGTTATCATGATAACTATCTTCATCTTTCGTGAGAGGACAAAGGGAAGTGATGATGGAGCAACAGAGAGCTGGAGGTTGTGTTATGAAGTGTTGTTGCTCCATAACCAGAAGCACCTGCATCAGGATCAGCTCATGACATGAACTCTTCTCAGAAGATGAGCGGTCCTGCATCACCAGAGTGTGAAAGAGTCTCATGTTCACAGAGAAACGTCACACAACTCTTCCCAAAGCATTAATATCAGGAATATAAGTTTGTTTCAGCAGCAAGACGGAGCGTGAGAGCAGAGCTGTTGATCCAGCTGCTCTTTAATTGAATGTACATTGAAGGAGGTTTGGAGCAGCAGAGCAGCCGTAAAGCTCACGAGGAAACTACAACATGAAGAATTAAGAAAAGCACCAGTCTGACCCACGAGGAGGCCTCCAGGAAACACTGAAGGAGAGTAGAATATGAATTATGAAAGGCTGGTGTGCATGACGCCATTATACACACACACCACAAGGTCATAGACACACACACATACACACACACACACACACATACATATATATATATATATATATATATATATATATATATATATATATATATATATATATATATATATATATATATATATATACACACACACATATATGAACAGATGTTTATTTACAGATCAACTCACTGGCTTTATGGACCATTCTGCTGAATGTTTATTTAACTTAATCAAATCTGACATTCTTTACTTTTTCATGTGTTACATATAGAGCTTCTACACGGCCCAAGCTCAGCAAAGCAACACCGTGGAAGAGCAGATGTTGATGAATGGTCGATGGAGGAAACAGGATGCTGGCGTCTGACCCTCTTGTCCTCTTTTTCCAGCCTGAGACTGTGAAGTGTAGTTGATGTGCGTCGCTCAGGAATGTGTAACGGCCTTTCTGGGAGCGACCCTTTGTGTGTCTGTCCGCAGATGACGCAGTCTAATGTCTTGGACATTAATGTTGTGGACGTCCACCTCCATGTGGAGAGGCCATCCTCTGTTACATCCTGTAGGAGGAGAAGAGCTCCTGCTTGTGTCTCCTCTCCTGAAACTGTGTTCTCAGGTGTGAACCCTGCAGAGCAGGTAGAGTCACGCCCTCGTTGTAAGGAAAGGATGCCGCCGCAGCCGGCAGGCGCCATGAATCACATCAGCAGTGCTTCACTTCATCAAACAGCGCTTTGCAAAGGAAGCGTCAGTGGTCGTTAGTGCAGGAAGCAGCCGGTGCATTCCTCAGAGGGAAGAGGCTCTTTCTGTTGAGGAGACAGCAGTAAGGACAAGGTCTCTGGTGAAAGGAGGCTTTGTGTGTGTGCAGAGGCTCAATGTGGCCTTTGTAACAGAGCTGCTCTGTGGCTGAAGAGGGAGAATTATTCTCTTTCTTTATCTGCAGCTTGTTGCCACTGTGGGCATGAAGCGGCCATTTTGTTCTCTTTTTCTTCCAGGAGAGGGGCATCGAGGCGCCGCTGTGGTATGGCTGTGTAGGAGGAGCACGTAGGCACGAGAGACGTCATGCACACGCTGTGTGTGTGTGTGTGTGTGTGTGTGTGTGTGTGTGTGTGCGTGTGCGTGTGTGTGTGTGTACTTTTGTCAGAGCTTCTAAATGTTTTGCTTCTGTTTCTGATCAGAAATGCGGTCGTGACTCGTGGCTCATGATCCAAAACCAAACTAGAACGGTGCATGTGATTTTCATCAGCAACACCACATCAACACAACAGTCCTGCAGACGCCGCTCTGTCTTCATTATGTTCCATGTCAGCTCTGACCCGGGGGGGGAAACCCCGTTTGTGTGACTGATGATGTCATGTCCTTCAGACTGTGTGATGACGTCATGTCCTTCAGACTGTGTGATGACGTCATGTCCATCAGACTGTGTGATGATGTCATGTCCTTCAGACTGTGTGATGATGTCATGTCCATCAGACTGTGTGATGATGTCATGTCCTTCAGACTGTGTGATGATGTCATGTCCATCAGACTGTGTGATGATGTCATGTCCATCAGACTGTGTGATGATGTCATGTCCTTCAGACTGTGTGATGATGTCATGTCCTTCAGACTGTGTGATGATGTCATGTCCATCAGACTGTGATGATGTCATGTCCTTCAGACTGTGTGATGATGTCATGTCCTTCAGACTGTGTGATGACGTCATGTCCTTCAGACTGTGTGATGATGTCATGTCCTTCAGACTGTGTGATGATGTCATGTCCTTCAGACTGTGTGATGATGTCATGTCCATCAGACTGTGTGATGATGTCATGTCCTTCAGACTGTGTGATGATGTCATGTCCTTCAGACTGTGTGATGATGTCATGTCCATCAGACTGTGATGATGTCATGTCCTTCAGACTGTGTGATGATGTCATGTCCATCAGACTGTGTGATGATGTCATGTCCTTCAGACTGTGTGATGATGTCATGTCCTTCAGACTGTGTGATGACGTCATGTCCTTCAGACTGTGTGATGATGTCATGTCCTTCAGACTGTGTGATGATGTCATGTTGATCAGACTGTGTGATGACGTCATGTCCTTCAGACTGTGTGATGATGTCATGTCCTTCAGACTGTGTGATGATGTCATGTCCTTCAGACTGTGTGATGACGTCATGTCCTTCAGACTGTGTATGGTGGGTCTGTTGGTATGCATCCACATAGTAAACATCCTCTTTGCTCACCAGACCAACATAAGCAATATAAGCACATCAGACCGCAGTGTACACAAACATAGCCGGTCACGGCTGCAGTACACAACAATTCACCCACACTAGCACACAAAGGAGAACGCAAGCAGCAACACATGGACGTTACATTACATGTCATGGAGCTGAAGCTTTTATCCAAAGTCACTCACAATAAGTTCAATAAAGCGGGAACAAGAATCAAGAACACACATTCTTCAATGGAGTCACACTACAAAGTGCTCTCATGAATGGACGCTGTGTGTGTGTGTGTGTGTGTGTGTGTGTGTGTGTGTGTGTGTGTGTGTGTGTGTGTGTGTGTGTGTGTGTGTGTGTGTGTTCCTGTAGATGTGACTGGTGTGGTCTGCTTTGTGCCTGCAGGGCGGGAAGAAGCTCGGCGGCCCGTGTGGAGGACGCGACTGCAGCGGCGGCTGCCAGTGCTTCCCTGAGAAGGGAGCCAGGGTGAGTGCATCACAGCCTCTGCTCCTCATCACACCTCCTCCTCCAGCTGCCTGCACCTCTGGGGACGCTTCTTGGTTTTCTGTCAGAAGAGCTAACGGGGCCATGTTCATGTGATGCTCCGGTTCAACGTCCATCTTTAAACATCTGGGGCCACAGGCGGTGTTAAGGTCTCAAGGTGTCACTGTGTGTGAGGCTGAAGACACACTGCTGGTTGAGGCTCTGGTCTTATTGTTGAAAGGAAAGAATTCATGAGAGCATTCTTCCTGCTTTCATTTATTGTATTTATCCTCTTTCAGACCTCAGGTTGACTGCAGCAGCATCTATGCGCATGGCCCTGAGCCTTCTGATAGCTGACCAAAGTCTCACAGCAATGCAACGTCAATATGTGAATTATAGGAGTCTGCCATGTTCATCCATATGGACGACTGCTGCCGCCATTAGTTACACGTTGTCATCGCAGTGTCAGTGATGACATTCACACCATTAACCCCGAACAGAGGAGGGAGGGAGGGAGGGAGGGAGGGAAGGAGAGAGGGAGCGAGGGAAGGAGAGAGGGAGCGAGGGAGAGAGGGAAGGAGGGAGGGAGGGAGGTAAGGAGGGAGGGAGGGAGGGAAGGAGGTAAGGAGGGAAGGAGGGAGGTAAGGAGGGAAGGAGGGAGGGAGGGAGGTAAAGAGGGAAGGAGGGAGGTAAGGAGGGAAGGAAGGAGAGCCATTAGAGACAGAGAGAAGGAAGAGCAGACGTAGACTAAACACTGAGATAAGCAGCTCAGCTGTGTTCTGCATGAGCAACGCTCTGAGACCCGACACGCGCTGCTCATCCTCACATCCAAACAACAGTAACTTTCTACTGTCGCCTTCACGAGGAGTTCACCTGACCTACAAATCACTCCTGAGGATGAAACACGCTGTCAGCGTAGGCGTGAGGGTTCAGACCAGTACAGAGAAAAGAAACACAAGCTAACACGTACAGAGCTGACGAGAGGAAGGCCGACACCGACGCACACGGCTTTACAGCCGTGACCTTTGACCTGCGAGCTCTGTGGACGCAGGAAACCTGAAAGAGGCTCAGACAGGAAGTTACATTCCACTTATGAAGGACGCATAAGTCTGACGACAGGGTCAGCAGAACACCTTCCTCCTCCTCTTCCTCCTCCTGCTTCTCCTCCTCCTCCTCTTCCTCCTCCTGCTTCTCTTCCCCCTCCTCCTGCTCCTTTTCTATTTCCTCCTCTTCCTCCTCCTGCTTCTCTTCCTCCTTCAACTCCTCTTCCTCCTTCAACTCCTCTTCCTCCTCCTGCTTCTCTTCCTCCTCCTGCTTCTCTTCCGCCTCCTCCTCCTGCTCCTTTTCTTCTTCCTCCTCTTCTTCCTCCTCTTCCTCCTCTTCATCAGCCTGAAGGATCCAGTCGGTGAGGAAGTGATAATGAACTTTCTCTTTGTTTGCACTTTATCTCTGAAAACAAGAGAAACTAAAGAAGAAGAAAAACAATTTTTTGGGTTTTTTTCCACATCTGGCCTGATGAAAATGAACAGTAAATGTATTTCTGGTGATAATAGTAGTAAAGTGTTAATATAGTGTTAAGAGTGATTTGGCTCTGTTTACAACACAAATATGAAGTTCTTTCTGAGAAGCTCTTCATCATCATCATGTATTTTATAAAACGAGTTTCCTTCTCTCGTCTCTGACTCGCTCGAGTGTCTTTCAGCTGTTAGTGTCTGAAGGCCTGCGAGTCATAAACATTACTGATGAAGTCCAACATTCCCCTCGTCTTCATCACACCGATGAACACAACGCAGACGAGATGGATTCTCACAGATGTGTTGGTCCTCTGGGACGTCAGCTTTACGTCCGTCTCCACGCCGTCCAACTCTTCCCCCGAGGAGACGCCCGGACAGCTGCAGAGCGCCACGCTGATCATGTGCAGCTGTGCTGATTGGCTGAGACCTGACAGCTGTGCTGATTGGCTGAGACCTGACAGCTGTGCTGATTGGCTGAGACCTGACAGCTGTGCTGATTGGCTGATCCCTCACAGCTGCAGCCGTTAGCTGATGCTGTTAATGAGTAAATGGCGGCTGTGTTGCGACTTTATGTGCAAGCAGAATTATTTTTATTTGAGCGTCATCATCTCTGCGTCTGGTCTTCTTTTCCTCTTTCTTTAATAAGAATAATTAGTGATATATTAAGACTGTTTACAGATAGTTTTCTGCTAAAGCACGTTAGAAGAAGACATACTAAAGTGTCGTTCTCTCATGTAACATAACCAACAGAGGATGTGAGTGATGCAGGAAGGAATAGATCATCTCTCTGTGAAAAGGTCACATGAGGTTCCTCGTGAATCGATGCTGGAACACTTCATCCAACAGAGAGAGATGTTGAGTGTGAAGTTGGATTCATATCTGGAAAGGGGCGAGAAACAGAGAGAGCGTGAGAAAGAGAGAAAGAAACAGATTGTTTGGTGGGGAAGAAATATTCATTTCATGGGTTCTGTTCTTTGGACGGAGAGCAGAGAGTTGGCGAGCAACAGGAACGTCCCTCTGTTGTTTCCATCATTACTGGACCGCTGTCATAACAAACGGAAACCAGCGACCCCAAAATGGAGTCCGGGGAAAAGAAACTAGGCACTAAAGCCTCTGAAGGAGTTCATTAAATAAAGTAAAGTGTTGTCCAATGAAGGGAGATGAATGCTCACTGGAGGTTCTGTGTACAGCCTGCAGAACCAGAGAACACGAGGAACACGAGCTCTGTTCAGATCAACGATGGCTGCCGGGACTCTTCCTCTTCAGTTCTCAGAAACAGGAAGCGCCGCCGGTTTTATGGAGAAAACCAGCAGAACATAGCTGAGAGAGAGAGAGAGAGAGAGAGAGAGAGAGAGAGAGAGAGAGAGAGAGAGACAGAGAGAGAGAGAGAGAGAGAGAGAGAGACAGAGAGAGAGAGAGAGAGAGAGAGAGAGAGAGAGAGAGAGAGGGAGAGAGAGAGCGAGAGCGAGAGAGAGAGAGACAGAGAGAGAGAGAGAGAGAGAGAGAGAGAGAGAGAGAGAGACACAGAGAGAGAGAGAGAGAGAGAGAGAGAGAGAGAGAGAGAGAGACACAGAGAGAGAGAGAGAGAGAGAGAGAGAGAGAGACAGAGAGAGAGAGAGAGAGAGAGGGAGAGAGAGAGAGAGAGAGAGAGAGAGAGAGAGAGAGAGAGAGAGACAGAGGGAGAGAGGGAGAGAGAGAGAGAGAGAGAGAGAGAGAGACAGAGAGAGAGAGGGAGAGGGAGAGAGAGAGAGAGAGAGAGAGACACAGAGAGAGAGAGAGAGGGAGAGGGAGAGAGAGAGAGAGAGAGAGGGAGAGGGAGGAGAGAGAGAGAGAGAGAGAGAGAGAGAGAGAGAGAGAGAACACAGACTCTCCCTCCATGGGAACGGCCTCCAGCTGATGCAGAACAGGAAGTGACACGTCTCAGGAAGCCGACAGTCCACTGATCTTTTTATAATAGAGACGCTTTCTGTTCTTGTGGGAACAAGATGGTCGGCGTGTTTTGCCGCAGCTATAAATCTATAACTGGCAGCGATCTTGTTCCATGAAAACAAGTCGGCTTCCTGTCAGCACGACAGCAGAGCGGCGCTGCAGGTCCGGTGAGGACGAAGAGCCTTCAGATAAGCTTTCATCCGTTCTGACGCTGTCCTGGTTCTGTGTGGAGGAGCGCAACCTGAAGGCCTCAGCGACCCTCCAGAGCTCCTCAGCACATGAAACCTTTTCAACACGCACAAAGGCATGACGCACAAACGCATGACGCACAAACGCATGACGCACAAACGCATGACGCACAAACGCATGACGCTTCACGGTGAAGAACAACAGCTTCCTTCGTCTCTGGAACCCGTTTCATCAGATGTTCACTGGCTGCAGGGATGAAGAAACAAAGCGATGAAGCTTTGTTCCCACAATGAACGATGTGTGAGATAAACTCTTTCTGTTGAACCTGAATCAGAACGTTTCTGGTCGGAGCAGCAGGTCATGTGTCAGTACAGCTGATGGTCACGAGGCTCCAGGGAGACGGGATGCGAACCGGCAGCTTTCCTTCACAGCCTCAACAAACCTGCAGTCTGGAGCCTCCTCTGTGTTCTCTCCTGACCTTCACCTTGACCCTGACATTGACCTTGACCTTGACCTTGACCCTGACATTGACATTGACCTTGACCCTGACATTGACCTTGACCCTGACCTTCACCCTGGCAGGCTCGACTAGGGAGGATCCAGCAGCTGTACGTTCATGTGTTCATGTGCGTGTGGAAGTCAGAAGCTGCTATCACGAAGACTTTGGACAGGAAGATTTTATTTTCCATAAATAGTTCTAAAGAGGAATTCATCGTGTTAAAAGAGACAAAGTTGTTTCTCAACCATTAAACAAAAGAATGGCAGCTTTCTGGAAACATCATTGATGATCCTCATCTTCATCCTCGTCTACGTCCTCGTCCTCGTCTTCATCCTTGTCCTCTTTCCTCTTTCTTGTCCTCTTCCTCTTCTTCGTCCTCCTCGTTTATTCTCGTTGGCATCTCATGACAATAGTACATGTTTACCTGTTGTGATGTTTCATGAGCTTTGAGCGACACGGACCGTCCTGTAGATGACATGAGAGAGGAGCCGTTGGTTCAGAGAGCCGTGTTCATGGACCGAGACACGATCTGCTTCCTGTCAGCTGTCCAGGAATGTTGCTGCAGCTGCAACGCTGCAGGCGTCGCATCCTTATGTGGGAAAAAGGAAAAAGGTTTCCAGGCTGGTCGGACCGGCCGAGCAGCTGGAGAAGGAGCTCCAGCAGCTCTGACAGTGACGTGACCAGGATCACAGCTCCACTGCAAATATAGTACTGCAGACTTGTTTCCCCTTTTCTGTGTTGCGTTACATGTTATTGTTTGTAAAACAATGGGTTGAAGCTGTTCACAAAGTGCTTCATGCATGATGTTATTCATGGCTGCAACAATTTATCATCCATTACTCATATTTGTATTCTGGCTGGAGGTGTGTGAGCAAATGGAATGAGAGAAAAAGACACAAGTTGTGTTTAGTGCTGAGTATCACATGTTGCATCCTATAGCGGGTGAGAGGTCACGATGAGCTGCGTTAGCGTTTAGCTCAAACTAAAGCCACGAAGAAACCTGGAGGACCAGAACTCTATTCATCTTTAATCTGTCAAATCAAAGTATGAACAGCATGACGCTGTAACCACTGATGAATGTAGCTGTGGGATTATAAAAGCAACACACACGCAGACACACGCACACACATGCACACACACACACACACGCACACAGACACCTGCACACACACACACACACACACGCAGACACACACACACACGTGCACACGCAGACACATGCACACACATGCACACACACACACACACGCACACAGACACCTGCACACACATGCAGACACCTGCACACACACTCAGACACACACACACACACACACTCATACACGTTCACACACACCATCCAGCACACAGGTGGCCGGTCTCTGAAGTGAGGGCAACACCTCATTCAAGACCTGCCATGTCTCGCCCTTCCTCACACACACACACACACACACACACACACACACACACGCACACACACACACACGCACACACACACACACGCACACACACACACACACACACACACACACACACACACACACACTCAGGCTGCAGCTGTGTCCTGTTTAGACACACACACATGCTTGGACCCCAGACTTGTCGGGCCCCTGAGGCCCCTGGGATCGAGCTGGAGGCCCAAGCTGTTCTGTTCTCAGCCTGGAATCCCCCCGTCACACACACACACACACACACACACACACACACACACACACACACACACACACACACACTGGTGCTCGCTGTGCTCAGTGAACGAGCAGCAGGTCTAAACATTAATTATCATATGAACTGGTGTCTGTGCTCTGATTGGCTGAAGACCAGCTGACCCATGAGCAACAACAAGTGACCACTTCATCTCTCTCTCTTCACGTGAGGAACTTGTGGAGCTGCTGCTCCAGAGATGATGATGATGAAGCCTCAAATTGTGTTTTCACAAATCTGGCTGGAGGTTTGTCTCCATGGCAACAACTTTCTCATGCAGAAGCCTCCATTGTTCCCACGAGTCATCGTTCACCTGCAGCTCAGCCCGGCTCTGATCCAACTCGCTCCTCCAGGACTTTGTCCTCCACTCGGCTCTGAGCGCTGATCCAAACACGCTGGTAGAATCTCAACAGTGAAATGGATATGTAAACATCATCTGCACGTGTTTATTTGTCCTCCTGCGGCGTCCTCGGCGTCCAGAGGTTCCTCCAGTGAAGCCCTGACCCGTCCTCCAGGAGGCTGAGCCCCTCCCCCCCATGTGGAAGAGATGCTGTTCTTCAGGAAATGAGTCCAAGAAAAACATGTGAGCTGAGTCTCAGCGGTCTGAGCTGGAGGAGTCAGAGCGCTGCAGCTGTGACTCTTCACACATTTTTCTTTCCTTACGTTTGTTCATTTATTCTTTCTCTTAACCCTTTTCTTCTTTTGTTAAGTCGTTCTTTCCTCTGTGTAACGTTCAGGAGCAGATCAGAAGTGTCTGCTGTTATGAAACACTCGTGTTGGCTTATCGTCTTTATTCCCCCGTTGGCTGTATGACTCGTCCGTTGGTCCAAGTCTCTCTCCTCATCAGCCTCAATGGCTGCTGTTGGTCTGCAGCTCTCACAGCCTCACACAGTGTGCGTGAGTGAGTGTTGTGTGGATAAGGAGCACACACTCGGCTCTGTGGAGGCCTGTCCCACGTTGATGACATCACAGGGTAACGTCTGGCGGCAGAGCGTCGGCCTTTCTGTTCAGATTGCAGTGATATTCTGAGGATACATAACCTAGCCTTTGTCAAAGGCCTCGTTCTTTGTGCTCGTGTTATCTGTGTTGCTCTGACTCGCTTCTCTTATCGCTCTGTGTCTTTTATTAGTGAGTCTTTCCACGTCTCGTGTAAAGAGTGACCACGTGTCCCAGTCCAGCGGACAGACAGATGGAATAACAGAGCCAGCTTCCGGCCGCTTGTTTATGGAGTTATTGTCTTCCTCTGTGAGGTCAGAGGTCGGCGCGCTGGGCGGCG
>NW_027176212.1:165000-167500 GCF_023055335.1 Clinocottus analis | reverse complement strand
TGTGTTTAGTTTGCTCTTTGCTTTCAGGCTCGCTGAGACAATGTGAGCATCTTTATTTCTTTATTTATGAAGCAGATATTTGACAGCAGAGTCTGGCTTTATGTACGTTAACTAATCGCAGAAAGAATATCTAAAAGAAGAGTTGATGAAGTCATGTGCGTCTGCTCATTCTGTCCAGAACAACATGAACAGAACAAGGTTCTTCAGATGTTTCTGTTTCTTCAAATTGAACTCATTAATTGCTTTACTTTGTTGATGGTTTATATCCCCGAGTCAGTTTTAATCTTTCAGCCGACAGGGACATTTACGCAGTTTGACCACTAGCTGGCAGTAGAGAGCTGAAGGAGAGATCTCAGGAAACAGGGAGGAGTGTGTCGCGCCCGTGTGGAGGAATCAGGAAGTACAAACAGAAATTTAGAAATGGGGAATTATCCTAAAAATGTGAGAAATCATTAAACTTCCTGTTGCATTGATGTGATTCTTTGGTTGTGTTGATAACGCTTCATAAATATTCTCTCCTTCTTTGACAGGTATGTTAACTTTAATCCTCATATCACCAACGTAAACTAACTTCTGGTAAACTCCTCCCACCAACGACATCATTGATGGATGGAGATCAGTGGGTAATTGATGCAGATGGATTGCAAAGTGTATTTGGAGCATTGCCTTCTTGTCTCTCTCAGGGTCAGCCCGGGCTGCTCGGCCCCCAGGGGCCCCAGGGCCCTCCAGGGCGACCAGGGGACCACGGGATCCAAGGGCCGAAGGGGCAGAAAGGGGACCGTGGCCGCGGCGGCCTCATCGGTCCGAAAGGCAGCGTGGTAACACGTCCTTCTCTTTTCCATGGACCTGTCTGAGGAACTCCTTGGCTTGTTTAATCGTGCTGCTTGTCGCTTCAGGGGCTGACCGGCGTTCCTGGATTCTCTGGAAACGACGGCATCCCCGTAAGTCTGTCCAGCGAGCGCCGAGCGGCTCGCCGCGGTGAACCTGCCTGCGACGTGCTGGGAGGCTCTGTTCTGACTTGACGTTGCTCCGCAGGGCCACCCGGGACAAGCCGGGCCGAGGGGAAGGCCGGGCGCCGACGGCTGCAACGGGACGCAGGGCGAGTCCGGAGCGCCGGGGAGACACGGCGGCAACGGCTCACCTGGACCTCCTGTACGTACGAGCACACCTGTAACGACACCATGTCCTCAACGTGAGCACTCACGACTCGTTCATCCCTCAGGGCCGAGCCGGCTGGAAGGGCCAGAAGGGAGACACGCTGGAGCTGAGCGTGTACATGCAGCGCTTCAGGGTGAGGAAGACGAGGGTGAAGAACATTCACCTGCTCAAGAGGCTCGATATCCAAGCCAAAAGATTAACCTCACCTGTCTGACCTTCTCTCCTCAGGGAGACCCGGGCACGCCGGGCGCCGCCGGGAGAGCTGTGAGACTCCTTATTGACTTTACACTTACACTTTACTCACTTTACACTTACACTTTACTCACTTTACACTTACTCTTCATTCACTTTACACTTACACTTTACTCACTTTACACTTACACTTTACTCACTTTACACTTACACTTTACTCACTTTACACTTACTCTTCATTCACTTTACACTTACACTTACACTTTACTCACTTTACACTTCATTCACTTTACACTTACACTTTACTCACTTTACACTTACACTTTACTCACTTTACACTTACTCTTCATTCACTTTACACTTACACTTTACTCACTTTACACTTCATTCACTTTACACTTTACTCACTTTACACTTACACTTTACTCACTTTACACTTACACTTCATTCACTTTACACTTACACTTTACTCACTTTACACTTACTCTTCATTCACTTTACACTTACACTTTACTCACTTTACACTTCATTCACTTTACACTTACACTTTACTCACTTTACACTTACACTTTACTCACATTACACTTCATTCACTTTACACCTACACTTTACTCACTTTGCACTTACACTTTATTCACTTTACACTTACACTTCACTCACTTTACACTTACTCTTTACTCACTTTACACTTCATTCACTTTACACTTTACACTTCATTCACTTTACACTTACACTTCACTCACTTTACACTAACTCTTTACTCACTTTACACTTCATTCACTTTACACTTACACTTCACTCACTTTACACTTACTCTTTACTCACTTTACACTTCATTCACTTTACACTTACACTTCACTCACTTTACACTTACTCTTTACTCACTTTACACTTCATTCACTTTACACTTACACTTAATACACTTTACACTTACTCTTTACTCACTTTACACTTCATTCACTTTACACTTACACTTAATACACTTTATACTTTAACTATTGCAGAGTTTAAAGCTAATGAGACAACGGTCCTGACAGCTACATTATTACAATACTTATATTTACATTTATTATATTACTTATATTTACATTATTACATTACTTATATTTACATTTATTATATTACTTATATTTACATTATTACATTACTT
>NW_027176212.1:120000-162500 GCF_023055335.1 Clinocottus analis | reverse complement strand
TCTAGGGGCTACCTGGAATAAACGGACGTCCTGGACCTCGGGTACGCGCCAGGGGAAAAAGACAGATGTTGCATCATTCTTGTGTCTCCAAACGAAATGTGATTGAATGACTATGTTTATAATTATGACGACTGTCTTTCAGGGCGATGCCGGCCAACTGGGACCGAACGGCAGAGACGGTCCCAAGGTGAGAAGACGCTGGTGATGAATCTCTGCGTCCGGATACTGGACCCTGAAGCAGCTGATCAGATAAAGACATAAGAGAACAACAGGATGCGTCATGTGACACATCCTGTGACCTCAGGCCTTAAAATGACTCTGAACACTCTGTTGATGTGTTTCAGGGAGTCAGAGGCGACCCAGGAGAGCTGATCTCTGCAGGGCCCAGCTGGCCCTGGTCTCCAGCAGGTAGGACAAGAAAGTGTCAAACAATCAGCCGAGAGGAAGAGGACTGAACTCTACTGCCAACTAAGAGCTGCTGACATGAAATGAAACTTTGTGGGTTAGGCATGAAATGAAATGACATGAAATGAAACTTTGTGGGAACTTCATGAGGTTACTGAACTGAAATGAAACCCAGACGTGTTTTAGAGGTCGTGGTACTTTGAGAAGTCTGTGTCACATCGGGAAAACATGTGGGAAAGTGGAAGAAGAGAATATAACTAGATTGTGATCCAGAAGTATGAAACTATCTGTATTATTATTGCAGTATTCATATGAGGATAACACAGGAGAGAGCTGTGTATGATTGTTTATGCATATCACACACCGTGTGTGGGCACAAGATGCTCATGAACGTTTGTTGTTCTTTACTTGATCAGCTGGTCCTGCCGGTCCTCCCGGGCAGCCGGGCGTGCAGGGAGAGAGAGGCTCGGTTGGAGACCAGGGCATCCCCGGAGCGCCGGGACGCGCCGCCTTTGAAACACAGCAACTCGGTGTGTAAAGAGTCAACAAGTCATGTGACCAGGAGCCAATGGGACGCCTGCAAGGGTTAAATCATGAGGATCCATGATATGACATCATGCTGATGTGACGTCATCCTGATACGACATCATCCTGATGTGACATCATCATGATATGATATCATCCTGATATGACATCATCCTGATACGACATCATCCTGATACGACATCATCCTGATACGACATCATCCTGATGTGACATCATCATGATGTGACATCATCATGATATGGCATATCATGATGATGTCATATCATGAATAAATCTTCAGATTCCAGTAGAAACATTCAGACAGACACATGAGGTTCTACAGGATCATTTCATACACTCTTCATATTCACTTTTTGTCTTTGCAAAAGTAGTTGATTCAAACCCTTTGTTTACTTTACACGCGACAACACGGCTGCAGGAAGCAGTCAGCTGTTTAACGGCGTCCTTTGCATCTCCTTCTGTGTCGTCAGTCTGGGATTTCATGGGCCCTTTTGGTCTGAAGGGGGAGCGAGGAGCCAAGGGCCAACAGGGGGAGCCAGGAAGCCCTGCAGACACGTCAGGACCTCAAGGCCTTGAGGGGCGGCCGGGGGCCCCGGGTCCTCCAGGACCCAAAGGAACATGTGAGTGAGGACGAGAGTGAGCGGATGGAACTGAATCACTGATCCGAAGCGTCTCTGTGGTTCTACACGTCTCTGTTCTGTCTGCAGGGGAGGAGTTCTTCAAAGGGGCTCCAGGAGGGAGAGGAAGACCTGGCAATGCCGGCTTTAAAGGAGGAAAAGGTGCTGTAGTTATACCTATAGTTATACTTATACCATGTATATATATCTGGGTTGTATGTATATATATATATACAACCCAGAGAGTTAAAGTTTCCTAAAGTTCTTACTCCAGTAAAAGAATCAGTTCATTCCCATCACTGTGCTCCTCAACACATGTTCCTGGTGTGTGTGTGTGTGTGTGTGTGTGTGTGTGTGTGTGTGTGTGTGTGTGTGTGTGTGTGTGTAGGTGACCACGGGGTGTGTGAGTGCAGTGTGCTGAACTCGCCCCTCGGGCTCCTCGGCCCCGCTGGTTACCGTGGTGATGCCGGGATGACCGGCGAGTTCGGTCAGGAGGGAGATTCAGGGGATCGAGGTCCTCGAGGAGACGACGGGTTTCCTGTAAGGAGGATCAAGCCGTCTCCGTTCTCTCTTTCTGTCGTCCATCTTGAGTCCGTCTCTGTTTCCTCACACGTTCCTGTGTCGCTCACAGGGATCTCCAGGGCTCAGAGGGGTGCCGGGTGTGCCGGGGCAAAAAGGAGACGCCATCGTGGCGTCTCAGAGAGGTGCCGTCTCATCTCAGTCAACTTTAGTTCAAGTGAGCCAGAACACAGAGGATCCCTCTGCTGTCCGTGCATACTCTACTGATGTGTGTGTGTGTGTGTGTGTGTGTGTGTGTGTGTGTGTGTGTGTGTGTGTGTGTGTGTGTTTCAGGATATCCTGGAGATCCAGGGAACAACGGGCGAGACGGTGAGCCAGGAGCATCCGGTGCTCCAGGCCGAAATGGTTCGTCTGGTCTCCCTGGAGCCCGAGGTCTTCCAGTGAGTCCAGCGGTCTGATTGTTGGTTCATATTAGCGGTTCCATGTTAGCGGTTCTATATTAGCATTTCATTCAAATCGACATTATCTCTTCTTCTGATGTCAAGTGAACGCCTCCCACAGTACATTGACTCCTCCCACAGTACAGTGACTCCTCCCACAGTACAGTGACTCCTCCCACAGTACAGTGACTCCTCCCACAGTAGAGTGACTCCTCCCACAGTAGAGTGACTCCTCCCACAGTAGAGTGACTCCTCCCACAGTAGATGCTGCTTGGTGTCCACAGGGAGACGGTCCTAGAGGAGAAATGGGAGCCAAGGGGTTTCCCGGCCGGCCCGGTGGACCGGGTGCAGCGGGGCCCAGTGGGGCAGCAGGTACAGTCCTCGGAGGGCACAAAGGGCAGCGAGGGTCACCTGGAGACGACGGCCACGCGGGATATGATGGAGTTCCAGGAACACCTGGCAGGCCAGGTGAGAGGCACTGCCTCCCTACGTCCTCCTCCACCCTCACCATGATGGAGAAGTCTCCTTCATGTCTTCATCATGAGTTGACTTGTTTTACTCTTCTCAGTATTTCATTGGCCTCGCAGTGAAATGTGAATGAATATTAATATCTTGTGATGAAACAGGAGGAAGCATGAGGAGCAGATGTTCCATGTGACTCTTTCTTTGGCTCCTGGTGTCTGGATGCAGAGCTGCATCCCTCAGACAAGCTGCAGCAACGCTTGTTGGAGATAATGCTTGTGCTTCTGAGTAACTCCTGTTCCGAATGCCTCTCTCTCTCTCTCTCTCTCTCTCTCTCTCTCTCTCTCTCTCTCTCTCTCTCTCTCTCTCTCTCTCTCTCTCTCTCTCTCTCTAACTGAAAGGCGGCTGCAGTGCAGCAGGAGATGGAGGACAGGTGGATGTAACAGGTAGCTGGTATAATAACGTCTTCACCATTATGCTCTCTTTGTAACAACTCTGTTGTGCTTTGGCTTCTGGATTATTTGGCTCGTGTGCATGACCATTTTTTAATTGTTTATAATTTGAGGTTATGTGTAATGAGAGAGCAGCTAATTTACTGAAGATGTGGTGCAAACACACTCACACACTCCACGCTGGGCAGCGGGCAGACATCACTTAGTCCTTTCCACAGCAGCAGTTTAAAGCGCACACCGCCATGACGTTTATGATGTTTCCCTAAAGACGTTTAACCCTCAGGGCCCTGCGACATCGTTCCTGGACCACCTGGATCGCCGGGACATCCAGGACCCAGCGGAGTACCGGGCTTCTCAGGTAAGGCAACCAAACACGTTGCTGATTGCTGCCTCCAGGGCTCCTGCTGTGAGTCACATGTTCACACTGTGATCACATGTTGACTCTGGGATCACATGTTCATGTCCAACAGGTCCTCCGGGCCCAAAAGGACCACGGGGCCAGCATGGAGCAGACGGAGTGAAAGGAGAAACAGGAGAGCAAGGTGTCGGTGGCCGGTCTGGACCTCCAGGTAAGAAGGGTAGAAAGGGTCCAGAGAAAATTCATGACATCATACCTCTGATCGGTCCAGAACTACTTGTATTAACGTTCAGGGTTTTCCTCATAAAGGTTTCATCGGCATCCGCGGAGACTTGGGTGTTCCTGGTAGAAAAGGTTCAGCAGGGACCCCCGGTGCTCCGGGCCTGAGCGGCCGGTACGGGCCGCAGGGCCAGAAGGGCGTCCACGGAGAGATCTATGGCGCCTCGCAGGGGCCGCCGGGGGACATGGGGCCGCCGGGGAGTCAAGGGAGCAAGGGCCAGATTGGAGATCCAGGAGCGTTCGGCTATCCAGGTTAGCAACGGATCACTGGCACTTTATATACTGTGTATGCGCACTGTCACTGTGTGTATGCGCACTGTCATTGTGTGTATGCGCACTGTCACTGTGTGTATGCGCACTGTCACTGTGTGTAATAAATAATGATCTAAAGTTAAGTGATTAATAAGAGATGATCTAAAGTTAAGTGATTATCTAAAGTTCTTACTCGTCCGTTCCTCCAGGAATGGCCGGCATGCCGGGTATGATCGGCTTTAAGGGAGAGAGCGGTGCTCTGGGTCTGCGGGGCGAGGAAGGGCGACCCGGCCCGGCAGGCAGGTATGGGTTCCCCGGTGATCCCGGAGAAGCAGGTCGACCTGGACCTCATGGGAGCGCTGGACAGCCAGGTCAGCATGCACAGCGACGCTCTCTCTCTCATGTTGTGGTCCTGTCGGACGCCCCTCTCTCTCTCTCTCTCTCCCTCTGACGCCCTGCTCCTTCTGGCATCCTTCACCAGGGTTTGCTGGAGAGCGGGGAACCGAAGGAGAGCCAGGTCCTCCAGGTCCAGTGGGACTGAAAGGAATCCCGGGGGAGTATGGTGCCGATGGCGTCGCTGGAGAGCCCGGCTCATCGGGGGAGGGCGGGCAGCCGGGAGGAGACGGACGGCCGGGACTTCCTGGAATGAAAGGTTTGTTCCCCAGATGTTACATACATGTAACCTGTATGTAATATGTATGATTTGGACATGAGAGTGACGCTCGCTCTCTTTCTTAGGCTACAAAGGCTCACCCGGGATGTCGGGGTTTGAGGGGAGCAGAGGTCATCTCGGGGTGAAGGGCTTCAGCGGGTATGCAGGGGAACCAGGAGTGCCGGGTCAGGTCGGCTATAAAGGAATGAGGGGTAGAAGTGGAGAGAAAGGTGAGTCTGCTCTGATCCCAGTATATCTTCAGTCCGCCCTGTGAAAGCACCTCATCACCTCTCTGTCTGCCTGCAGGGGACCGAGGGCTGAGGGGCCCGTCGGGGGACAAGCCTCTCATCCCCGCCCAGATCAGGGTGGACATGAAGGGAAGCAAGGGCGACCACGGGAAGTATGGAAACCCAGGATTCATCGGGCCCAGAGGTGAGCGGCTGCTCTGAGACATTCGTTCATTTCCTCTGTCCTCTTACGACTCACCTCCTCACATCCTCACCTCCTCACCTCCTCACCTCCTCACCTCCTACTCTGTCCAGGTGTTAAGGGTTTTCCTGGCGTGCCGGGCTACGGGGGAACTCATGGTCTTCCTGGAGAACCCAGCAGTATGAAGGGTTACCCCGGTGATCCGGGTGCAGAAGGGTTGCCAGGAATAAAAGGAATGCCGGGCCTGACGGGGAACAGAGGAATCTCTGGTTTTGAGGGACTGCAAGGCAACAGGGTGAGCAGAGCCATACCGTCAGTGCATGTTGATACAATGCATATATATATATATATATATATATATATATATATATATATATATATATATATATATATATATATATATATATACACACACACACATAATGTGTATATATACAGCAGACAAAAAGAGGAAGTTTGCCAGTAAAGAGATGGATAATTACTTCAGGAGTTGGTGGAGACCATAAGAGGTGATTACTGGACTTGTGTTTGATATCTCGTCAGCTCACGGTGTTAAGCTGGTGAACAGGAAGTGAGGGTCAAATATAAATATGACTTGCATCATAGAAAAGGTTGGAAACCGTGATCCAGGCTAAAAGTTAAGCTCTGACCTTGTTTTGTTATCTATCTCTGTTCCTGCTTCCTTTATGGAAATGCAATACTGATTCGCTGAAGTATCCTGTTACGTCTGGTGATTGTGATCATGCGCTCACTCTGACACGGTTTGTGTAATATTTTGTAGCGATGAAAGTGTTGAACACATGAACATGATTAAGTGAACACATGAACATGAATAAGTGCCGATGTCCCTCAGGGCATCAAAGGAAGCCCGGGAGCCTACGGAGCGTCAGGAGACCAAGGACGGAGAGGAGTGAAAGGTAGCGCCTCACACACACTGCAGACAGATCTGAGTACGATGTATGAAGTGCTTATGATGACACATCTTACATGTTACAGGGGAGAAAGGCCCACGCATAGACCTTCCAGGAACCACGGGATCGAGAGGAGAGCATGGTCCTCCAGGAGAACTGGGTACAAACATCAGTTCATACCGTTTGTGTTTCTTCTCTTCGAGGCTCATCTGTGGGTGGTTTGACACGTTTGGTTCCTTTTTTACAGGCCAGAAAGGGTTAACTGGACAAATAGGGGACATCGGGTTACCTGGGTTTAATGGGATCGAAGGGAAAAAGGGAGAGCCAGGTGATCCAGGAGCAGCAGGGAGCCCAGGTGAGAGAACTCTCGTATGTCATGTGACGCTCTGCTGGCCATGGCAGCAGAAGCACATGGACACCAGACCACGTAGTGAAGAACCTTGGTGCTTCCTGCAGGCGCTGACGGGCAGAAGGGAACGCCGGGTCAGCAGGGCCTGAAAGGCTTCCCCGGACCTCTGGGAACAGACGGACATCCTGGTTTTCCTGGCTTCCCAGGAAACAAAGGTACCAGAACTCTTGTTTCTCTGTAAACTACTGGTGTCCAACATGTTCCTCTGAACTCTGCAATGTGTGCAGGTTTCCCCGGCTTCAAGGGACTCTATGGATTACATGGACTGAAAGGACAGAAGGGAATCCCAGGAGCACAAGGTATTCAGCACCGTTCCTGGAAACAGCTGTTTCATTCCGTGCAGCTTAAAGGCCCTGAACATGTCTTCAACATGTATGTTCTCAGACAGCTTCATGCTGTGAATATGGCTCCAACATGAACAATACAATTGTCTGCAAGTTACAAGAGTTTTTTATTTGAGAGTTCTGATCCAGAATGTTGTACTTTGTTCTCATCCAATCAGGATGCAGCATTGTGTGTGGTCACTGTGAGTCTGTCTGGTTAAAGCACAGCCACACGGTGCTCAAGCATGAAGGGATTATACCTCATGTTTTATCACTTTAGTTGTTGCTGATCTAGTAATTCATATTCAGTGTTATAGACCTTACAGTAATGCGTCAACACAAAGTCTCTTTAGACCCAGGAGTTAGACAATGGTTCCTCTTGATGTTCTGATCAGGTCCAGATACCACCGGACACGCTGGGGAACCAGGAGGCAAAGGAGAGAAGGGAGAGCAGGGCGAGCCCAACCGCCAGCCAGGCTTCCCTGGAACTGCTGGTCTGAAAGGCTTCCAGGGACCCCATGGTGAGCATCCCTCCAGACTCCCCTCACAGCTCAGAGACCTGGATGGATGGATGAATGGATGAGTGGATGAATGAAAGGATAGATGATGGATGAATGGATAGATGATGGATAGATGGATGGATGATGGATGAATGGATAGATGGGTGGATGATGGATGGATGGGTGGATGAAGGATGGATAGATACTTTATTGATCCCCTAAAGGAAACCTGCTGCTCTGAGTGAATGAACACGTCACGTATGTTGTCACTGTGTTTCACTATTTTAAGACCTGAAACGAGTCCATGTCTCATGTGTTCAGGTGACTTTGGTCCACCTGGCCGGCCGGGGCCTCGCGGGCCCGTCGGACCCGACGGGACGTCGGGCGGACCAGGACACGGTGGAGAGTCCGGCCCTAGAGGAGCTAAAGGGCACCAAGGTGAGCACTCACCTTAAAGCCTCTTCTTGTGCAGCTTCATACTCTGACTGCACTGAATTCACTCACTTGTTCACTTCTGTAAATAGAAAATTAGTGATTCAATCGAATAACTCCTATTCATTCAATAATTATTTTACTAGGAGAAAAATAGCTTCTTTTTTTTTTAAACCTGCGTCTGAAATAATGTGGCCTGAAGGTCAGCTTCAGCTTCAGCTGGAGGTGCAGCTACATTCCTTGTTAAGTTCTCCATAATGAACTCAGTGCATTAAATTCATTATTTAATGAATCAAAGAAGTGAAGTCCTTTGATTCTGGGGCATTATTGTTTTCCTCATATAATAACTATCTGTTCCTTTGTTCCTCAGGCTTCCCAGGAGCCAGAGGGTTTCCTGGTGTGGACGCCCCCCCCAGTGAAAAAGGGCTACTGGGATCAAACGGCTTTCCTGGAGTCCCTGGTAGGAAAGGATTCAAAGGAGATCAAGGTGCATTTGGATACCGGGGACCAGATGGTGTTTCTGGGAAGAAAGGTGAGCAGGAAGTTCAGGAAGAAACCGCTAACAGTAGCTAACAGTGGCTAACAGTGGCTAACAGTGGCTAACAGGGAAATGTCTGCAGTCCCACATCTTCAACATTGTTATGTCAGCAAATCCAATGAAATGCCCCATTAACTGTTTGTCCCGGGTAACTTCCTGTTGTTTGACACGGGTAACTTCCTGTTTGTCACGGGTAACTTCCTGTTGTTTGACATGGGTAACTTCCTGTTTGTCACGGGTAACTTCCTGTTGTATTTCACGGGTAACTTCCTGTTTGTCACGGGTAACTTCCTGTTGTATTTCACGGGTAACTTCCTGTTGTATTTCACGGGTAACTTCCTGTTGGCCCACGCGTCATCCTGCAGCACTTCCTGCTAAGCTAAAGGAAAATGTAGCTGGAAGAGCTGAAGATGGAAGTATACCGGCTCAGCCGATGACGTCTGAAACAGATAATAGAATAATAAGTTTGTAATAATAATTAATAATCAGCTACAATCTCTTCTTTCCTCCAGGAGTAAAAGGAGAGCAAGGAGTGATGGGGATTCCTGGTGTGATTGGTGTGAAGGGAGAACGAGGGCCAACTGGTCCAAAGGGAAACACAGGAACCTCAGGTGAACCTCACAGCAGCAGATCGTTACCTCACTGCGCTCGCTGTCGTCCTCATTACATCATCCTCTGTGCTCGGTGTCGTCCTCATTACATCATCCTCTGTGCTCGGTGTCGTCCTCATTACATCATCCTCTGTGCTCGGTGTCGTCCTCATTACATCATCCTCTGTGCTCGGTGTCGTCCTCATTACATCATCCTCTGTGCTCGGTGTCGTCCTCATTACATCATCCTCTGTGCTCGATGTCGTCCTCATTACATCATCCTCTGTGCTCGGTGTCGTCCTCATTACATCATCCTCTGTGCTCGGTGTCGTCCTCATTACATCATCCTCTGCTGCAGGGTTCCCTGGGTTTCCAGGTAACCGGGGTCCTCTTCCCATTCTCACCAAAATACCGGGAGTGAGAGGCCCGACAGGACCGCATGGGGTCCAAGGACCAGTAGGCTTCAAGGGGGAACCGGGGCCACACGGGCCCCCTGGGGAGCCAGGCAAGTCCTCTAGGGAACCTGAGAATGTTGAGCATCACACTCCCATTTTATCTATTTCTATATATATCCATATATATATAGATATATAGATATAGATATAGATATACACACACAGTATAACTCTGACTCTGAGCCCTCATCCTGCTCCACAGGTTTCGTTGGGCCCAGCGGGCAGGCCGGCATGCCCGGGGTTGCTGGTCGACCAGGAACTCCTGGATTTCGTGGAGAGTTTGGGAAAGTGGGCCACCCCGGCCTACAAGGCATGGAAGGTGCGTATGGCAGACTGGGATTAGATTAGGCTTATTAAAGCCGGATTAAAAGATTTAAAGTAGGCGGAGACTCAGGGTTTTTCTTCTTATTTTTTGTGAGTTGGTTTAGTGAATGAGCATTAAAAGCATTGAGATGAAAGTTAGAGAGTTCAAGTCTGTTCATATCATGATGTCATCATTTTAGAGAAGGATTGAGTGGATGAGGACGTATGAATGCGTTTGATTGATAATTAGTTCATTCCTCAATAGGTCGTCGTGGCAACCCCGGTATCCACGGGCTCCCCGGCATGCCGGGCCGCAGCGTCAGCGTGGGATACCTGCTGGTGAAACACAGCCAAACGGACCACACGCCCATGTGTCCGGTGGGCATGTCGAAGCTGTGGGACGGATACAGTCTGCTGTACTTCGAGGGCCAGGAGAAAGCCCACAACCAGGACCTCGGTGAGTCCGGCTGCTCGACGACGACACACTGCAGCCTGCGCCGGTTGCAGCCTGAGCCGGTTCCAGTGTGAGCCGGTTCCAGTGTGAGCCGGTTCCAGCGTGAGCCGGTTGCAGCGTGAGCCGGTTGCAGCGTGAGCCGGTTCCAGCCTGAGCCGGTTCCAGTGTGAGCCGGTTCCAGCGTGAGCCGGTTCCAGTGTGAGCCAGTTCCAGCGTGAGCCGGTTCCAGCGTGAGCCGGTTCCAGTGTGAGCTGGTTCCAGCGTGAGCCGGTTGCAGTGTGAGCCAGTTCCAGCGTGAGCCGGTTCCAGTGTGAGCCGGTTCCAGTGTGAGCCGGTTGCAGCCTGAGCCGGTTCCAGTGTGAGCCGGTTCCAGTGTGAGCCGGTTGCAGCCTGAGCCGGTTCCAGTGTGAGCCGGTTCCAGTGTGAGCCGGTTGCAGCCTGAGCCGGTTCCAGCGTGAGCCGGTTGCAGCCTGAGCCGGTTCCAGTGTGAGCCGGTTCCAGCCTGAGCCAGTTCCAGTGTGAGCCGGTTCCAGTGTGAGCCGGTTGCAGCCTGAGCCGGTTCCAGTGTGAGCCGGTTCCAGTGTGAGCCGGTTGCAGCCTGAGCCGGTTCCAGTGTGAGCCGGTTCCAGTGTGAGCCGGTTCCAGCGTGAGCCGGTTGCAGCCTGAGCCGGTTCCAGTGTGAGCCGGTTCCAGCCTGAGCCGGTTCCAGTGTGAGCCGGTTCCAGTGTGAGCCGGTTGCAGCCTGAGCCGGTTCCAGTGTGAGCCGGTTCCAGCCTGAGCCGGTTCCAGTGTGAGCCGGTTCCAGTGTGAGCCGGTTGCAGCCTGAGCCGGTTCCAGTGTGAGCCGGTTCCAGTGTGAGCCGGTTCCAGCGTGAGCCGGTTGCAGCGTGAGCCGGTTGCAGCGTGAGCCGGTTCCAGCCTGAGCCGGTTCCAGTGTGAGCCGGTTCCAGTGTGAGCCGGTTCCAGTGTGAGCCAGTTCCAGCGTGAGCCGGTTGCAGCGTGAGCCGGTTGCAGCGTGAGCCGGTTGCAGCCTGAGCCGGTTCCAGTGTGAGCCGGTTCCAGTGTGAGCCGGTTCCAGCGTGAGCCGGTTCCAGTGTGAGCCAGTTCCAGCGTGAGCCGGTTCCAGCGTGAGCCGGTTCCAGTGTGAGCTGGTTCCAGCGTGAGCCGGTTGCAGTGTGAGCCAGTTCCAGCGTGAGCCGGTTCCAGTGTGAGCCGGTTCCAGTGTGAGCCGGTTGCAGCCTGAGCCGGTTCCAGTGTGAGCCGGTTCCAGTGTGAGCCGGTTGCAGCCTGAGCCGGTTCCAGTGTGAGCCGGTTCCAGTGTGAGCCGGTTGCAGCCTGAGCCGGTTCCAGCGTGAGCCGGTTGCAGCCTGAGCCGGTTCCAGCCTGAGCCAGTTCCAGTGTGAGCCGGTTCCAGTGTGAGCCGGTTGCAGCCTGAGCCGGTTCCAGTGTGAGCCGGTTCCAGTGTGAGCCGGTTGCAGCCTGAGCCGGTTCCAGTGTGAGCCGGTTGCAGCCTGAGCCGGTTCCAGTGTGAGCCGGTTGCAGCCTGAGCCGGTTCCAGTGTGAGCCGGTTCCAGCGTGAGCCGGTTGCAGCCTGAGCCGGTTCCAGTGTGAGCCGGTTCCAGCCTGAGCCAGTTCCAGTGTGAGCCGGTTCCAGTGTGAGCCGGTTGCAGCCTGAGCCGGTTCCAGTGTGAGCCGGTTCCAGCCTGAGCCGGTTCCAGTGTGAGCCGGTTCCAGTGTGAGCCGGTTGCAGCCTGAGCCGGTTCCAGTGTGAGCCGGTTCCAGAGCCGTCTGGTCAGAACGTTGTGATCCAATGAGCTGGGAGACATTCCAGAGCAATCGGGCTCATCGGCTCTCACTGCCAGCAGCTGGATGAGGCTCTTTAGTCCAGATGCCTCACTCTGATGGCTCCCATACTAATGAGCTTTAATGGCATGATGTGGCTGCAACAAAGTGACCTTTTAAAATACTCTTTTCTATAAATACATGACGGATGACAGAAGACAGACTGGTTTTCTTCACTATCTCACGGTCTTCTCTGGTACGGAGCAGAGAGCAGAGTCTCAGTGGGGATGAACTCCTTCCTTGTCCTCACATCATCCTCATGGTCTAATTCAATTGGGTGTTCCAGTTCAGACCTGCTTGACTTCATCAGTGTAAATTACATTTTGTCTTTAAATGAACAACACAACTTAATGGACTTGTTTGTGGAGATCTGCTTTCTTTGACCTTCTTTCACTTAATGTGAGAAATTCTTCAAATCAGAAACTCAGTCAGGAGAAATGTAAAGTGATAATTGACATTACAGAGGTAGTTCATTGACTTTATTTCTTTACGGTTTTATGTTAGCGCGATAACATGCCTGTCACTTGTGGCACAATAGCAGTTTTTTCTCATACTTAGAATCTGTTTTAAAGGCATTTAGTCATTGTGTGCTTTGTGTGTATCATTTGTTTTTGTCCTCTGCAGGTCTGGCTGGCTCCTGCCTCCCGCGGTTCCACAGCATGCCCTTCCTGTACTGCAATCCTGGAGACATTTGTTATTATGCCAGCAGGAATGATAAGTCCTACTGGCTGTCGACAACGGCTCCTCTTCCCATGATGCCTGTAGAAGAGGGAGAGATCAAACCGTACATCAGCCGCTGCTCAGTATGCGAAGCTCCATCCGTTGCCATCGCGATCCACAGCCAGGACATCACCATCCCTCAGTGTCCTGCAGGCTGGCGCAGCATGTGGATCGGTTACTCTTTCCTCATGGTGAGTTCTGGTCTCGATGTGTTTAAATGTGCAGGGTGCTAAGCATCACAGCATCGTGTAGAGTTGTATTGGCACTATCCAGTTTCACTTCACTAATGATGGATTAGTGGATTAGTAAACACTATTGTATACTGCAATCTGTGCTTCTGGAGGAAAAGATCATTGGAGACGAGAACGCCTGCGTTTCCAACAGGGACCGTGCAGACGTGCATTTACCAGACAGGGTTTCGTGAAAAGACCCGACAAGTTGCAGAGTGCAGCTTGAAGCTTGACCACGCTAGTAACCCACGCTAATGACCCACGCTAATGACCCACGCTAATGACCCACGCTAGTGACCACGCTAGTAACCCACGCTAATGACCCACGCTAATGACCCATGCTAGTGACCACGCTAATGACCCACGCTAATGACCATGCTAGTAACCCACGCTAATGACCCACGCTAGTGACCACGCTAGTAACCCACGCTAATGACCACGCTAATGACCCACACTAGTGACCACGCTAGTGACCCACGCTAGTGACCACGCTAGTAACCCATGCTAATGACCCACGCTAATGACCCATGCTAGTGACCACGCTAGTAACCCACGCTAATGACCCACGCTAATGACTCATGCTAGTGACCACGCTAGTAACCCATGCTAATGACTCACGCTAATGACCCATGCTAATGACCCACGCTAGTAACCCATGCTAGTGACCCACGCTAATGACCCATGCAAATGACCCACGCTAGTAACCCATGCTAGTGACAATGCTAATGACCCATGCTAATGACCCACGCTAATGACCCACGCTAGTGACCATGCTAATGACCACGCTAATGACCCATGCTAATGACCCACGCTAGTAACCACGCTAGTGACCCACGCTAGTAACCCATGCTAGTGACCCACGCTAGTGACCACGCTAGTAACCCACGCTAATGACCACGCTAATGACCCACACTAGTGACCACGCTAGTGACCCACGCTAGTAACCCACGCTAATGACCCACGCTAATGACTCATGCTAGTGACCACGCTAGTAACCCATGCTAATGACTCACGCTAATGACCCATGCTAATGACCCACGCTAGTAACCCATGCTAGTGACCCACGCTAATGACCCATGCTAATGACCCACGCTAGTAACCCATGCTAGTGACCCACGCTAATGACCCATGCAAATGACCCATGCTAGTAACCCATGCTAGTGACAACGCTAATGACCCATGCTAATGACCCACGCTAATGACCCACGCTAGTGACCATGCTAATGACCACGCTAATGACCCATGCTAATGACCCACGCTAGTAACCACGCTAATGACCCACGCTAGTAACCCATGCTAGTGACCCACGCTAGTGACCACGCTAATGACCCACGCTAATGACCCATGCTAATGACCACGCTAGTGACCCACGCTAATGACCCACGCTAGTAACCCATGCTAGTGACCCACGCTAGTACCCACGCTAATGACCCACGCTAATGACCCATGCTAATGACCACGCTAGTGACCCACGCTACTAGTGACCCAACGGCACCAGTATTTACAGCAGCACGACAACGTGTTATTTTGGTCTTTGTTGACAAAAATAAACACAATAGCACGTTTTCAATAAACTTATTTATCTAAAGAGTCACGTCACCAAATCCTCTCCTGTTGATGTGACACCTCCCTCATTCCCCTCTCACCTCGTTCTCCACAGCACACGGCGGCAGGAAACGAAGGCGGAGGTCAGTCCTTGTCATCGCCCGGCTCTTGCCTGGAGGACTTCCGCACAACACCCTTCATTGAGTGTAACGGGGCCAAAGGCACATGCCACTACTTTGCTAACAAGCACAGCTTCTGGCTCACCTCCGTCGATCAGTCGTTCCACACTAACCCGGCATCAGAGACGCTCAAAGCGGGCCAGCTGCTGTCGCGCATCAGCCGCTGCCAGGTCTGCATGAAGAACTTGTGAGGCCTCAAACCAGGTGCTGCACCACAGAGGTCGAGTGGCGTCTTGCTGTCTGTGTACTAAACCAAACAAAGGAGAATCCCAAATACTGGTTGAAATCGATGTCAAACTTTCTCCCCGAGCCGCAGAGCTCCGATATGCAATGATTCCTGAGCTTTGAGTGAAACGTCCCACTGTAGATAAAACAAGAGCCCCAAAACCACGTCAACATCTTTATGGGGAAAAGAAGTATGTTTGTGTTCAATGTGGATTGGTGCTTACTGTTTAACTTATTACCTCAGCTACGATGACACGTTAACGATCAGAGACCGACACTGCAGCCGAACCAAAGACGCCATGTGTATGCACTGCTTTAGTTTATCTGTCCCTCTTGTTTGGGGCGTCCAGCCCGTAAAGCCACTAACACTGCTTCTCAGCCAGCTGAAGAAAGTCTTGAACAATCGTTGGTTGATACTATTGATAGTATTATTCTGCTTTTATACCATTGCTCTTTAAAAGAATTAGACATTTATAATACGACAGTCTTTTCAAGCTTTTCCTCCGTTTTATGCATTTATCAACTGTTGCCTGTAACTCTTTATTTTTCATATACCATTTTGCACTGATTGTATTTATAGCAGCTGGATGAACTTGACCATGTCCGGAGGAGTTTAAACAAGTCTTACCTAACACTCATCTCACACTCTTTTTCCTAAATCTACTTATTGATCTGCCAACAGGACAGATGCAAACAGCTCGGATCAAAGTCTGACTTTAGTAAATCCACGCTGCTCACTGATCCTGAACATTTTACACAATTCAGAAAGTAGTCCAACTCTTCTCCTAGATTGACTTGTTTGGAATGAACAGTTTGATGGAGCTGAGGATATCTTTACCATTAACTTTCATGTTATTTTGGTCATTTTCACAGCATGATTATTTCATTAGATTTTAAAGATTAAATGTTGTTTGTTATCTTTTTGATTGTGTTGTTTTACTCCCACAATCTAAACCTAATCTGGCGAAGCAGACAGACTTTAAATAAAAACCTTTATTGTGACAGCATACTTAACAATTTGATAAGTTCATCAACTATTTACACTCATTGAAAAGTTCAAAATGTGCCTCTAAGATATAAAGATTGGTATGGACACTAGTGTCAGAGCATTAAAGAAAACAAAAGACATGATTTGTTGAAAGCTTAAACTACAATAAACATTTAGTGATGTTAAACGTGACATTCTCAAATCAAACATGAACAAAAGCAGTGATTGACTTGGTGTGCGAGTCATTTCATCACAGACACATTTTTGGGATCCTAGTGTGGTTTCAGTTGTTGTGGTGGAAACAACACGCATGTATCTTTCCTCCTTAAAATGTTAGCGGACATCATGAACACTTGAAGCTTTCTGACAAAATCAAGGATGTGTTTGTGTAACCGGGAGATCATTAATGCCATCGGGTCTCAGTCAGAGCAATAAGTAGTACCATCACAGTGTGTGTGCAGACCGGCGTCCACATCGTCCGTTGTCAGAACCGACAGCCTGGAGCCTAGCAGCAGGCCGCGCGGGCCCGCTTGTAGCCGACCCCCCTGCACTGCTCCAGGTCCACCGTGGGAGACTCCTGGTTCTCATTCCTCTTCCTCAGGATGGACGGCAGCACCAGGTCGAACAGGGCCTCGAACAGAGCGTCCACGTTGTAGCCCGTCTTGGCGCTGGTCTCAAAGCACAGCTTCTCGGCGGGCAGGCTGCTCTTCTCCTCCAGGCCCTTGTAGCGCAGTATCCTCCCGTACAGCGCGGCTGCGTCTTCGGGGCTCACCTGCTTGTGGAGGTTGATCCCGGAGAGGGAGGTCGGGGAGGCCGGGGGCGTCGGGCAGCCGGGCAGCACCTGTGGTTCTGTCCTCTCCTCGTCGCACTCCTCAGACGCCACACCCGAGTCCAGACACAGCTGGGCTTTAGGGTCCGTGAGGTCGGCCTTGTTGCCCACGAGAGCGTAAATGCAGTCGTGGTTAGCGGTGTCAGTCAGGGACAGGAAGCGCTCCTCCAGCTCCGCGAGGCTCTGCCAGTTGGTGACGTCATAAGTGAGGATGACAGCGGCGGCGCCTCTGCAGTACATTGAGCCCAACCCGTGGAACTGCTCACGACCTGAGGAGACAGAGAGGTCAAGTCAACCACGTCAACACGCAGAAGCAGCCATACTGTGGACGGCTCTGCAGGAGGAAACACAGCAGGAGAGCAGTTGTGCAAGACGGTCAGCAGACTGAGAACAGAAACGAGCTTTGTTGTTGAACTATGCAGAGCTCTTGAACGGGCACATTGTGTGAGAATGCCACCGGGTCGTCTCAGTATAATAATACTCAGTCCCAGTTAATCAGGGACACCTAACTATGATCATTTTGTTGATTAACTATCATAACATTTAGGGAGAAAAAAAAAATAATCCCCTGATAAAATTTCCTGGAGCTCAATGAAATATTTCCAAAGTCCTTGTTTTATGTTACCAATAATCCAAACTCTAAACGTATTATTATACTTGAACCAAAAAGAGGATTGTTTATATTTGACAAGCTGGAAACAAAATGTTGGACTTTTGCTTAAAATAACTGCAACAATTCACTCTGATTAATTTTGTGTCAATCGACTTATTGAATAATTAACTAATCATTTCCGCTGTAACGCTTTCTCAGTGTTCACTTCACCGATTCACCACAAATACCTCTGAATAGACTGAAGATGTGAGGTATGAAGATATACATTTCAGACATACTATTGGCTGAATGAAAAAAGACTCAAATGAATCTTGTATGTAAGATTGGAAAGCTTAAAGCCTGGAGTCTTCCTCCAACCCGGTCATGTGACTACAAGAGGAACAGGAACACGCAGGCAGCTCCAACGCCTTCATGGGGCTTTGAAAGCAACAGACTGTTTTCAGTGTGCTGAGCCAAACATCTGGTCTCACTACGCGACCCTTTACAACGGCCACTCTTCCATCGCATCATGGCCGACGCCGATCGCTCCGACAGCAGCGTTGAAGTGACTCATTGCTGATCCGGCATTTCTCCACCGCAGTGACCAAATGAAGCGAGCACAAGCGCCTCCTGTCAGAGGTCATGGAGTTAGAGGAACACAGGCAGGAAGTGGCTGACTGGTGACATGTCCAGCCTTCCTTATCTCTGTCGCTCACCAACTCTGTGTTTGTGCAGTGAGTGTTTGCTCAAGAGGGTTTATAGTAATTCATGTTTGCACAATACTGGAATGGAGAGCAGCTTTCAGCAGACTGGATAAATCACCAGCGTGTGTGTTCCTTCTCTTTTTCATTTAAGTCCCGGGGGTTTCTGAAAATAACTGAACACAAAAGGTGTTAATATCATTTCAAGATGAATTTTATTTAGTATAATGTGGCGCTTTAAGTGCATCTGTTGCCGTGTAGGTAAACAAGATGTGATATGTTTTAGTGAGGCTGTGCAGTAGAGCTCAGTTACAATCGTCTGTTTTTGAGTCAAGTCATTAGCAGTGATTGTTATTTCTGAAGCCTCTCTGGCAGGCAGCTGTGTGTGTGTGTGTGTGTGTGTGTGTGTGTGTGTGTGTGTGTGTGTGTGTGTGTGTGTGTGTGTGTGTGCGTGTGTGTCACTGCAGAAGTACTTAGATGACAACAGCTTTGATTGGGTCAGATTAGTATTGAGCAATGAGGCACCCCGGGATTTTTTCTGTGCTAATCAGCAAACAGGGTAAAAGTATTCTCCCAGACAACACAATGGGTTGTCTGCGTCATATATTGTTTATTGTTTTACTTCTGACCAGAAGATTAAAGTTCCAGTAAACTTTACTTGGAGACAATAACTTTGAGCTGATACAATCAAAAGTTATGTTAATGATTACAGGTTCTAGCTAGAAGATAACATTTTTATCAGCATAAAATGAAGGTTGTCTCTTCAACACAAGCAGTTTAAGGGAGAAAGGCATCGTTTTAAAAAAAGAGTGTGTGTGTGTGTGTGTGTGTGTGTGTGTGTAGAGATTCAAGTTGTTCTCGTGGTTACGTTTCACTAGTGTTTGAACATATTTCATTATGAAAGGGTTAATAAAGCATTCAACATGTCAGAGCAGGGTTTACAGACACGCGGTCACGTGCTGCTGATTGCCTCAGGTGGTGGGATGACGCGTTATCAGGTAAACAAAGTTAAATAAACAGGAGAAATTAAAAACAAAGGTTAGCGTTAGGAGAGAGAGCAATAATGAGGTTAGTATTACCTGCAGTGTCCCATATTGAGATGTTGTAAGGTCCCCACTGTTTCATGAAGAACGCCCCTCCGACGGTGCTGACGGTGTCTTTGAACCTGCGCTCCGTGTACCTGTGGAGCAGCGACGTCTTGCCCACGTTCATGTCGCCCAGGAGAACCACCTTCACGTCGGGCTTCTTCATCTTGGATACTTCGGGCATGTTGCTCTTGGTCTGGTCCCGCGGGCAGGGCGCGTGTTCTGCTCTCTTTTGTCGTCCGAAAAGAAAGTCGATTTAGCTCGTCAATTTATTGTCGGCTCGGTCGCGAATTCCGCTGACCAACGCCATTTTATGAACCCGAGTTAATTTGTGACAAGGCGGCTCTCCGGGAGCTGGCTCGCCTCCATCTGGTGCCTGACTCCGAACTTTAAAAAGTGACGGAGGTGAAACCGGAAGTAGGTGAAGAGTAGAGGGCGCTCTTTGCCCTGAGTGAAGCCTTCAGGCTCAGCACCGGCAGGCTCAGCACCGGCAGGCTCTGCACCCTCCATACTGTCTGCCATGTTTTAGTTTATTATTATTATAAAAACACACCATTTATACAATAAGGGGGTGTTCATTTCAGACGAAGCAGTCAGGCACAATATATGAGCATATATTGTAATTTAGTTTTGTATATTAGATTGTGGCTTTACTTATTGTATAGTATGTCATGATTGACTGAATAAAACTCATACACATATCATTAAAATAAAACACACAGGATGTCAACTAAATATATACTAAATAGTATTTCCAGATTAGGGGACATTTCAGAAGACAATTGGTTTTTCAGACTATGACACCACATCAAAACTAAAATGAACAAGATCTGTAATTTTATTTCATCCATATAGTCAATGGGAGAAAAAAAAATACAAATCATCCCACAATCAGGACATTATTAGGATATATATATATATATATATATATACACACACACATTATATATATATATATACATTATATATACATATTATATATATATATATATTATATTATTATATATTATATATATATATATATATATATATATATATATATATATATATATATATATATATATATATATATATATATATATATATAGTTTATTCTTTAATAACCTAGCATATTGGATCAATATGGTGGAGCGGCAACACACCAGCATCATCTAGCGGCCACTGGAAGAAATGCAGCTGTACGCTACTTCCGCTTTGCTGCTCCTGACTGTGGTGATTTTAATCTAAGGGATCTCGGATTGTCCGAGGAGCCTCTAAAGGCACCATCAACTCTTTCTTCCTGTCCCGGTGTGGGCCAATGCGCCTCATGACCAGGATCTTTTGTATACAGTTGTCAGCGTTGAAACGCGGCTCCAGTTTAGGTAAGACGAGGTCAACACGGGGTGGAAGACTCGTAGCACCATGCCGCAAGAGATTCAAATGCTCCTCTTTTGCTGTTTCACAGTTGCTCTGTCAATTGTTGCCACAATGGTCTGTTTGAACGAGAAAGGTAAAGTAAAGGAATATTGTAACATTACGTGTCATGGTCCTGGTCGCTATATTGCTAGCTAAGTTGCGCTGCTGCTGTTGTTGTTGTTCTTGGAGTAGTTGACATGTTCAGTACCAGTTGGCCGTGTAACCGTGGGCTCTAGGACCCCGCAGACACCGAGCGTTGACGGAAAAGCAAGGCGGAGAGAGGTGAAGTTACCCTCACACTGCTGATCAGAGGTCGGTTTGGAAATCCCGCCAACGAAGTATAAGGTTGTGAAGGGGCTGGTGACACCGATCCCCGGTCAGTTAATCAAAAGTACGACGCTACGCATTTTGTTAACGACGTAAAATGATAAACACAGACGTCTGGGCTTAAGCTAGCATACAAAGAGTTGATCTGTACAATATACCGTAATGGTTCCAAAGTTAAAAACTCTCTTTAGTGTCCCCACGCGTCCTTCTCGGGGACCTGAATGGCCTGTTGTCGCTGTTTGAGAGAGCGTTGTCCCGCGGCTCTGATGCAGCTCAGAGCAAAGATCCAGACCAGACGTCCATTATAATCCGCAGTGTCAACATCTCCATTCAGCTCCTCGTGGGGCCGTAAGCGAGCCCACCTGGACCCGCTATGCAAGCGAACACAACGCGGGGCTTCTTGTGGTCGGACGTGGAGACGAGGACGTTGTTGAACATCTGGGGGGAGCCGGACATCCAGGTGGCGCTGGATGGAAACTTCCGCAACAGCTTCGTGTACCGCGACGTGTCCCGGAGGCTGGCGGCGATGGGGTTCGAGAGGACGCCGGAGCAATGCAGGGTGCGGATCAAAAGCCTCAAGAGGCAGTACTTGCTAGCCAAGGAAGGCAATCTGCGCAACAACGGACAGTACCACAAGATTTGTAAGTTCTATGACACCATGGAGAGGATCTTGAGCAACCGGCCAGCCCTTGATCCCCAGGAGTTCACAGACAGCGCGGCGGAGGCCGTGGATGGCCCGGAGGAGGATGGAGAAGATGCTCAGGATGGATACTCGGAGAGCACAGGGGAGTGTGTCCATCCTGCAGAGACCGAAGTGAAGCTGGAATACCCAACTGTTCCCATCCCCATTCCAGTTAAAGTGACAGTGGGCAATAACAGTGAGTCCTCCCGTATTGACCACATTCATTGGTTCTCCTGTGTTTGATGGATGTTGCTATAATGTTTAATGCCAGAGTGATGTCATTATATTATGCTCATCGTTGCATCGCATAATGTCTGACCCGTGTTCACTTCAGGCGCTTCAGCAAGGCCACACAACAGCAGCCAGTCGGCCATTAACCTGTCGACCAGAACGCCCAAACGGCCAAGGAAGCGACGCGCTAACTTCCCCATGGAGAAACTGATGGAGCAGTTCCTGGAGCAGAGCGCCCAGGCCGAGGACGGCTTCTACCGGATGGAGGAGCAGCGCTTGCAGGCAGAAGACCGGCGCAGGGAAGCCGAACACGCCAGGGAGCTGCACATGCTTCAGATGCTCGGTCAGATGTTCTCCGGCATCTCCTCGACCAGACCCGGCTCAGAGGCACCCGCCTCCAAAACCGCTCCTCCTGCCCACGCTCCTGCATTCTCCAGCGCCTCCCCGTCACGTACACGAGGCCAGTCCAGTCACCTCAGACGGCCTCCACCCCCGACAGACTGTTGCACCCGACAGAATCAAGTGGGGAGCCCAGATCCCCAGGGACTAGGTATTAGTTTGGGTGTCATGTGCAGCGTTGAGGTGGAAGTTAAAGGTGGCTGTAATGTGAAGGCTCAGTGATGGAGCTGTCACTCCACAGTTTCTCTTTAGTTAGGTGGTTTGCTAACTTTTCCTAATTCGCAGAGCATATTATGTCTTTATTTGTTGGTTTTGTTGCCAAACTGTTGTCATCTTGTGTGTGTGTTTGTTTATGGTAGAAATGTAGATTATACACCAACTCAAGCCAAGCAGCGTCTCACACTTTAAAACAGTCCCTTCGTTTATTCCCTCAGTGTTTGAACGCTACTACAGTTTGGGGTCGACGTCCCACAGAGGCATGGAGGATGACATGCTGCCGCTGGTAAAGAACATCGTGCCTCCACTGACATCCAGAAAGCACAAAGGACAAGATGGACGTATCGGGATCATTGGGGGATGTCAAGAGTAAGTCACAATTTCCCCTCAGTACATCATTCACCAAAGAATCATTTAATTTGTTCAACAGAACTTCTGTCCTAATGTTTTCATCTCCACACCCTAAAGCTATACTGGAGCTCCATACTTTGCTGCCATCTCTGCATTGAAAGTGGTAAGCAGTAATTCTGCTGATGCTTCTCACATCTCATCTATGTTGTCCGGTGTGAATCGATGTTTTCCAGTTCGGGTGCAGTGACTGTGCCCTTTGTCCTGTATCCAGGGGGCTGACTTGTCTCATGTGTTCTGCACCAAAGATGCTGCAACTGTGATCAAATCATACAGCCCTGAGCTCATAGTTCACCCTGTTCTGTAAGTACAGATCCACACGGACCAGTTATCATCTGACAGGACAGCTTTAGGTCATTGGGTTTGTTCACAGGATCAAGAGACGTCTCGGTATAATGCAACAGAGCCCACAGCCTTCACCTGTGTGTGTGTGTGTGTGTCTCTGTGTGTGTGACTTTCCATTCCTTCATAAAACATTTCATTAATTAAAACAACAATTATTTATGCACAAAGCAGAAAACAAGCAAATGGAGAGCATTAACAAGGCAGGACTTATAATGTGTGGATTCAAACACGTCTAATGCGGATTTGTGTGTGTGTGTGTGTGTGTGTGTGTGTGTGTGTGTGTGTGTGTGTGTGTGTGTGTGTGTGTGTGTGTGTGTGTGTGTGTGTGTGTGTGTGTGTGTGTGTGTGTGTGTGTGCGTTTGTGTGCGTTTGTGTGTGTGTGTGTGTGTGTGTGTGTGTGTGTGTGTGTGTGTGTGCGTTTGCGTGTGTGTGTAGAGACAGTCCTAATGCAGTGGAAGAGATAGAGAAGTGGCTCCCCAGACTTCACGGCCTCGTGGTGGGTCCAGGTCTCGGGAGAGAAGACGCGCTGCTGAAGACAGCCAAGGCACGTGAACACATTCACTCAAACGTCTCCATGACCTCGAAACAGAACTGAAGTCATATTTTTTTTAGCAGTTATTGGATAGAAAGCTGTGATTAATTTAAGATGCACAAGACACTGCTCATCATGTTTGTGGCTCTCCAGCTGAAGCAAACATTAGTGGGCGTGTCAAAGAGACCAATCTCATGCTGATGATTCATCTCCATCTGGAAGAGAACCTTCACTGCTGCTAAGTTGACACTGAATTGTAGCCCAACTTTAATTAGTCTGATGAAACTGAAGACAACATTACAGCGTGCTTGTTGGACCAAGATTACAGTTAACATGTTATCTCCTGATAACCTTTCTCTCTCTTTTAGGAGGTGATAGAGAAGTCAAAAGCCAGAGACATCCCCATCGTCATCGACGCCGTGAGTTCCTGCTGTTGAACAGATGGATGTTACTGGCAGAAACAAACACAGTCACTGAGTGTGTTTGTCGTTTGGTTCTTTTTTAACAGGACGGATTATGGCTAGTTGCACAGCAACCATCTGTTATCCACGGCTACCTGAAGGGCATCCTCACGCCGAACCTCATGGAGTTCACTCGACTGTATGAGGCGCTGGTGGGTCTCTCTGCAAAGGAGATCTGGTCACCAGTTGATGACATATCACACATCATCCTGTGTATTAATGTGCATTAATGTGTCTTTCTCTCTGTGTGGTGGCTGTCTCAGCACCATGAGCCCATGGACATCAGTGACCACCACCGCAGCATCATGCAGCTCAGTGTCGCCATGGGCAACCTCACCATCGTGCTCAAAGGAGAACGGGATCTCATCACAGACGGCAGTAAAGGTTAGTGCAGCTTTTTGGCACAATGACTTTTCAAATGTGACGGACGGTCCGGGCGTAGCAAAGCTGCGTTCACACCAAACGCATCGCCAATGTTACGCCTGAAAGGGGGCGTGGCTTATCTGCGTAAAAACAGTTACCGTAGTGACACAACAGCGTCTGAATGGCGGCCGCTATCAGCGCTTCTTCAGGCGGACGACAGGGCGGCGGTGATGACGGTGGAGCTCCTCAAAGCGTCAAACACGATATTCGCGCCGCCACGCCGAAAATCTGCTTTTTCGCAACCATTAGCGTCTGCATTGACTTTACATGTCATCTACTCGCACATCAAATTCACAACCTTTTTGGCGTGAACGCCGCTGCGTGTCCTCCGACCTGCCGTGTTCTGCTGCAGGAGAACGCACACAGCCTCAAAGAGCACTGAGCTACAACTAAGCAGGAAGAAACGTGCACACTGGTCTGTTGCCGTCATCCTGCTTCAGGAAACTCACGTCAGGAACGGAGACGCGCTTCTAAAACGTTTTTCATTTGGTGGCCGTAGTTTGCCCACCATTGGGTTAGTTTCAAGTTCATGTCCATCATACAAAGAATATTTAGGAAATACACTTCAGCCAATCATTTACCCTTTTTCCACATTGTGTACCGTACATTTCTACTTGAATATGAATCCTGTGAAAGTTAAGAGCTCTTTTTTCTGTAGCGGCTCTGATGTCATGTTGTGCCTTGTTGCCTCCAGTGATGTCATGTTGTGCGTTGTTGTCTCCAGTGATGTCATGTTGTGCCTTGTTGCCTCCAGTGATGTCATGTTGTGCGTTGTTGCCTCCAGTGATGTCATGTTGTGCGTTGTTGTCTCCAGTGATGTCATGTTGTGCGTTGTTGTCTCCAGTGATGTCATGTTGTGCGTTGTTGTCTCCAGTGATGTCATGTTGTGCGTTGTTGCCTCCAGTGATGTCATGTTGTGCGTTGTTGCCTCCAGTGATGTCATGTTGTGCGTTGTTGCCTCCAGTGATCTCGTGCAGTATTGAGGGCAGCGGGAGAAGATGTGGTGGGCAGGGTGACCTTCTGTCTGGATCGATGGGCGTGTTGGCGCACTGGGCTCATGCTGCCTCTGCAGCTGGAATGAGCAAAAGGTGAAGACAACATGAGCTGCTTATGCATTTGTTTATTAGTAGTGTGAAGCACCTTTAAAAAAGAACATGCCAGATGCTTTATGTTTAAAAACACATTTTGTGAATTATTTCTAATACATTGTGTTGGAATTGATTGTATACGTTTTCATTCACCCATTGATTTTACTTCAACAAATCTAATCTAAGTCTTTGAAATTTGCTGGCAAGGTGAGTTTATTTGTGTAGCACGATTCAACAACGAGGCGATTCAAAGTGCTTCACATAAAACCATCAAAAGCTTCAAAACATAATGCGGGAGAAAACAAGCATTGAAAACAAGAACAATCATTAAAACATTAAAAACAGTCAAGAAACAAAACGTAGAATAAAAGTTGCAGTAAGAAATAAATACAGTAGTGAGATTAATATCCTTGAATCTGGTTTAATTAAAGGCAACAGCAAACAGATTGGGTAATTGCGTAATCTATCCTGGTGAATATCAAGTCCCTTTTCTGGTAATTTGTTGTGGGTCTAATCTGAAAGTTTTAGTTAGCTTGGATAATCCACATGAAATAAATTGTCAACAATTTTGACGATTGATTTTGATATCGGAGTTGAATCTTGAGTTTGGGACAGCTGCTCAGAAAGCTGCTTTAGACACACAAAGTATTGGGACGTACATCTTTTTCTGGCGTTTTAGTTCATATGGGTATTAGAACCCACAAATAAACTGGTGGGGGGTGTTCACCATATGATTCAATTGTAGAGATAAACTGATTAATCAATCAAATTAAAATTATCGTCAGACTAATAATGACAATAGTCTTTAGTTGCAGCCCTGTGTTATTGTCACACAGTAAAGCTGTTAAGATGCATCAGAAGTTAAACCACTGTTAAGATCTATTATTGTGTAATATTGTAAAAAAAAAAAAAAAAAAGTACATGCATATGTGTGTCTCTTTGTTCCTAAACTATGTATGTTGTCCTGCAGTGTGAATCCCTCGGTGGTTGCAGCATTCGGGGCTTGTTCCCTGACGCGGCAGTGCAACAGCCAGGCCTTCCAGCGGCATGGCCGGTCCACCACCACATCGGACATGATCCAGGAGATTGGCTCAGCCTTCAAAAAGCTATTTGAAAGCTGAAAATGATTTTTTTTTTTTGTGCTCAAATTCCAGTGCAAATAAATACTTTTTGTTTGAATTGTATTAAATGAACCCTGTAAGAAAACTAACATATACAGTCTTCCATTTCTATTAAGTAAGTTATTATGAATGCATTTACCAAACATGCAAAGGTAGCTGCATTTTTTTCACAAACCACCAAAGAGACTGTGATGGTAAGATCAATAGAGCCACTGTAAACCAGAAGACTGTTTCTTTTTTTTTAATAAACATGATTTTGTGTGACTGACTTTTTGAACAAGTTTTTGAAAACCGTCTTGGCAAAGAGTCTTTGTAGCCACAGTGGGGCACTTGGAGCTTGAACACATACGATGGTCACGTTTATTAGTACCAAGGCAAAGGGAATCCTGAAGTAGTAATACAATGTGTAACGATAAAATAGTCTGAAATCAATGTTTGGACGTTTATACTATTACATTTAAGGACGAGTATCGGTCTGCTTCGCACTTGCGCGCAGCCGTAACTTATATTTGTTCAGGCACTTTGTCGAACAGCTAACGTGCGCGAGGCGAGCGGGAGGACCCGCGCTCCCTCTGCTACCTAGCGTAGCAACAACAGCGACTCCCGCATCACGGAGCGGTGAACGTTGGCTCCACAAAACAAGCTACTATCACCCACTCAGGTAAGTTCACCTGCAAGTCGCCTAACAACAAACCAGATACGTCCAGAAGCTGCTTCGTTAAGTGGTTGTTTTTGCTTTTCGTCTCATGTGCATCGTCAAGCGTTAGAAGCTAACGGGAGCTAATTTGGCTAAGAGTTACACTGAGGCGAACGTGATATAAATAAAACCGCTTAAAGTGTCCAAATGAGTGTCGAGCGTTATAACGTCCTTCTTGGTTTGTGTGACGGTAGCTTACATTAAGCTAGCAGCTGGCTGTTTACGATGTGGCTGAATGAAGTGTGTCGTTCGGATCATCTTTGTGTTTGACACGTTAACGGTTGGGTGTCGGTTGTTTCAACTTCCAGCGCTGTCAGTGAGCGATTTACATCACTGATGGGAAAACAAATCACATCCCGTCCTGTAAAGTCAATTATTTTTAGAGGTGGACCACCTCAAATGTGCGAAGAGGAGGAAGTTCGTAGCGGTAACAGTCAGCGTGAATTATCACGACGAATGAGACGCAACCGTGATGGACGCATTCAGGGGCCGTGCTTGTGCTTGGCTCCACGTTAACGTCTGTTTTCATTTAACCGTTAACGGTTTCCTGCATGTAGCCTCACCGAGCGAGCATCAATGTTATGCTAACGTTGCAGATGAGCGCTGCTGTCCTCTCCGTCACCCTGAGGTGCCCCCATCATTAGTCTCTCGCAACTAACGGTCATATGTTGTCCATCTGAACTCCACCCGAGCTTTTTGAGTTGTTAACGTCTTAAACAGAGTTGTGTTTCTTCCCGAACTCGTCAGTTCTCTGTCGGCAGTCACACTACACGTAGCAGGCGATGCTTAGGATGGCTGCCTTCAGATCAGTTGCCCCTCCCCCTTCTCTTTTTCACCACTACATCATATTTACGGACTGATTCCAAGTGATTTATTCTGAAAATAAAGCTAAATATCCACCGACGTTTGATGTGACTCCATTTAAGTGTCAGTTGCCAAGAAAACGTCTTTTGAAGCAACACTCCATCTTGGAACAATAACTTGTTGATAACAGGTGCAGGAGTCCGCAATGTTGAACCCGACCAATGGCGACCCGAGCCACGTTGTCGTGAACTATGTGGAGGAGTATCTGGACCTGGTGGAGTCGCTGCCGTTTGACCTGCAGAGGAGTGTGTCCCTCATGAAGGAGATTGATGCCAAGTATCAAGGTGAGAAACACTTCCTCAATTATTCCAAATGTTGCACCATGTTGATTTGCATATCGTGGAGCTGCACAAACATAACAACACGTGCACCAGACTTAAGAAAACATTTTTGTTTGCTACAGATCCCTGTAAAAATCTAATTTAAATGATAATCATATTAATATTTTTTTCCATGAGAATAACAATTTAAGAATCATCATCTCCATTAATCAATAGAAGATGAATTGCAAAAGATCACATAGTTAAACAATTACTTAACAGATACCGCAGCTGAACACTGCAAACATTGTAAACAAATATAAATGTGGCCTTGAAAGAACCATGGGGATACTATACCACACTAAACCAAGTAAATGAGACGGTGCTTTAACAAGTGTACCACCTGAACGCATAACAAATTACATGGCAAATTGTAGGCGTGAAGCTAGAACATACAATTACACACTAGCTGTGTGTTTAAACCCACTAGCTCTGAATCTCCCCCACGAGATCTCCCGCTGCGCTCGCACCAGTCTCACCGCAATGCCCACAGGATTCAGACCTTCTGTCTGGTTCACAGCAAGTTTCACCAACAGACAGGATGCACCTTCCATCTCCACTGACTGCAGACTCAACTCCTTTCTAAACTTAATAAAAACTATGATGTGGTCGTACTAGTGGAACGAACGTATCTGAGCACAACAACTACACTCCTGTTTCACCATCTGAAACTGATGCAGTCGAATGTCATATCTGGACAGTTAGTTCACTCATTATCCACTGGCTAAGACGCCCCTCACACCAGTGCAGCCAGGAAAATAAGTAATAGAATGCATTTTGCGTGTATCTTTGAGATTGTTATGTCCTCTTCCCATTTGAACTCTCCCCTTCTGTGATTTGGCAGATGTTCTGAAGGAGCTCGATGATGCTTATGAACGGTATCGCAGAGAATCTGACTCACTTCAGCGGCGAAAGCTTCAGTTATCCATTCAGAGAGTGCTGATTCGTAGTCAAGAGCTCGGAGATGAGAAGATCCAGATTGCCGGTCAAATGGTACGTTAAGAGAACCCCGCCGCTGCTCATTGGGTGACTTGCAGACCCGAGTGTGTGAGGACAGAACATTGGTGGTCAGATAATCTATCATGAGTAAATAAAAATACAAATAACTTTTAAAGACTTGCCGAAAGGCTTTTTGGAGCTGGTTCTCCATTTGGAAGGCATTTTAATTTCTCTGAAATAAGGTACAATAATCCTTCATTAGTCCTGCAGTAGGGGAATTGCAGGATTATAGCAGCAGACGGGTAAAGTGCACACAAAAGACACATACAAACAACTAAAGTTAAAGAACTGGAAAAATCCACAATTGCAATATTGTATATACAGACATAATAAAATGTATTTATTTATATTGCACCAGTTGAAGTGACTGCAATGTTGCTGCACCTCTTTTCATTAACAGAATGTATAACTGGACAAACAACGTATGTCCAACCTTTTGCTTTTCAGCCTGTTAAATTATCCAAATGAAGAATGATGTGCATAAAAACCCAAACAGATTTTCTTATTTAAGAAATGTGTTTGTTTCCTGCAGAGATTAATTTTTACATACAAAAATCCTAAAAACATGGTTTTATCAAAGGAACACCATTCAACATTCTCTTCACCGTCTAAGTTCTAGTTCAGTTCTGCAGGTTTTCAGTCTTCCGCGTGTACTTCAGACAGCAGGCACAGCGTGACGGTAACGCTGACCCGTCTGTGTTCCAGGTGGAGCTGGTGGAGAACCGAACTCGACAGATCGACTGGCATTCTGAACTTCTGCTTTCCTCTCAAGAAGTCCCAGAGAGTCACGTTCCCGCAGCCACCGCCTTGGTGGCCACCGCAGTGTCCATGACGTCCTCGTCCTCGTCATCGTCGGCCACCGTCACTCCAGGCAAAACTGGCCACCACGAAAAGAAGCGCGACGAGGTCACCCCGGGCTCGGCTGGCGGAGACAAGGCTGGAGGCAAACGCTCAAGACGTCAGAAAAATGGAGAGAATCGTGAAAGTTACGGAGGTCTGGATCAGACGGAGGACGCGGGGGTGGGGGCATCCCGGGAAAAGAGAGCTAAAACGTCTTCAAAGAAGAAGAAAAGATCCAAAGGAAAATCTGAGCGAGAAGTGTCACCGCCAGACCTCCCCATCGACCCAGACGAGCCCACGTACTGCCTGTGTGAGCAGGTGTCCTACGGAGAGATGATCGGCTGCGATAACGATGAATGTCCCATTGAGTGGTTCCATTTCTCCTGCGTGGGGCTCCATCATAAGCCCAAGGGCAAGTGGTACTGCCCCAAGTGTCGGGGCGAGAATGAGAAGACCATGGACAAGGCTTTAGAGAGGGCCAAGAAGGACCGGGCATACAACAGGTAGCTCGCTCGGCCGGGCCCGGTGGACACTGTTGCGTGAAATAGGTTCTGTTTCATATTTGTTACCATTTACTGGCAACACTGTTTAAAAAAAAAGTGAATTAAGGAATGTTGTAAATAGCTATTTTTGTAACTTCTGTTTGGCTGAGAAACAAGATGGCTGCCTCCTGGTTGAGACTCATTTGTAAAAAACGGACACAGTTCAGTACAACCTGCATGTCATTTACATCCTCTTGTTGTCATCATGCATGCTACATCACACACTCATTTCTATGTACTCAAGTCATTTCACAAATAAAACATTTCTAAATAAACACTTTAAGGTTTTGGCTGCCTGCTATGTGGCAAATGTTTCAGAACATTTTGGGCCATAAATTCATACGCTAATGACAATCTAATGACTTGACTATTGGCTGAAACAAATGACAGATGTGGTCGTTTTAGTTAATTACAGTGTATGGCCGATAGTCTACATACTATAAGTTTAGTATGACATTCTGTCCAATTCTGTTATATTTAGAGCCAATATTTCACCACGGTTTATTTCATGGTCAATGCCTCAGATTGAGTTATAATCCCCGTCAAGCAGAGCAAGGTTGGTTTTTAGTCTGTCCAAAAGTACTGAGTTTTCAGTTTCAATAAAAAGGATTCTCACATAAAGATGGATTTGCCATTTTTATTTACAAGTGCTGAAAAAATGACAGGGGACAACCAGTGTAAAATCTGTACATAAATTCAGTTGCAGGTTTGTTATATACATGAGTACTGAACAAGAAACGTGAATACACTCTCTGTCATGCATGTAACAGAGTTCAAAACACAGCAGAAGACACGGTGTAGAGACGTCTGACTTGTAGTCCATGATGCTCAGGCTGCTCGTTCCCCCAGGGGAAGGTGGGATGGAGATGACAAACTGCCTTGTGAAAACAAACGGGTCGAGAAGGGAAGGAGCACAACAGAACAGTGACCCATGACTTAAATCATACACCCTCCAAGACATTTAACAGAAGTCATGGGGAGTTATTACAGCGAGTAAGAACACACCAGCATTTTTGGGTGATGGCCCACAAGTCCATCCTGACAAAACAAGGCAAGATTCAACACAATTTCCTGGACCCACCGGAAAATGGGGAATAGAATAGAAAAAAGAAATCCCTCAACGGGCAAAAACAAACAAACATTATATGAAGGGAAGTTGATGATAAAGTGCATAAAAGCTTAAAATTAAAAAGAGAGGGGCGGGGGGGGGCAGAAAGTAAGAGGTACTCCACTAAACCTTGCAGCACACACAGCTTGACAATGGAGAGAGCAGCTGTCAGGATTGTCAGGTCAACTGTCTCTCCAGCTTTGTTCTACGATGGCGGACACACGCTTCTCGTATTCCCGCTTGTTCTCCTGGTACAGCTGAGCAGCCTGACTGTTGGCTGGACTGTTGGGGTTTGGTTCATCAAGCAGGGACTGGGGAGAAGATAACGTTAGAAGATACTGAAGGTGACTGTTGTACAACAACATTCATCTACTGAGACACAAGCATTCACAAAGCCACATGTTGTCATTTCAAACAGAATACTTAGGCAGTAACATCCGTATTTTCAAAATTGTCATGAGACTTTTGAAGCCAAAGGTTTGCTTTCTGTTTTGTTTTACTGAAAACTAAGTACCCTTGGTTTTTGTCACCCTTTGTGAAAAGCAAAAAAAATGATGTTAATATACTGCTGTTTATCAAAAATGTGTACCTGGATAGAAGTAAGAATAGAAGACACATCATATGTGGGACTCCAGCGATTCTGGAGGATGTCCAAACATATACTTCCATCTGCATAGACTGTGGGGAAAAGAAAAACAATCAAACACTACACATGAAGAGCAACACTGTAATAAGCCGGAAGATGATACAATAATCTTACCATTTGGATGAAACATCTTTGACACAAAGCGTACTGTGGGTGGTTTGTTGGGGTATTCTTCTGTGAACTCTACAATGAGTTTAAATGTACCTGAGGCAAAATAGAAGCACACAAAAAGTTTGCTCATCGACGTAAACATGTTCTTAATAAAGCGTTTCAAAGGTAAAGTAGGTTAGCATAGTTACATGCAATAAAGTGGCAACATGGCTAACGAAGCAAAATAAGAATAAACTCACAAAGTGAGACACTTACCATCTTCAAAGGGAGTTCCTTCTGGGCTGCGAGTGTGAGGTTAGACAAGAAAGGATATCATCATTCATTTTGCAGTTTACACACATGTATAAGATCTGTAGCTGCAGGGAAGAAATCTGTTCATGTAGATTACAGATGTGCGTCAATGTCTCACCCAAATATGACTGCATTCCACGCCATAATGTTGTTTTCAGACGGGGCTCCACTGACACCAGCTGGTGGGTCCTCTTGTAGCCTTTATCACAAGAAAAGAAGAGTAAAGGGTTACTGCAGGACTACTAACTCACACTAAATCATACTCCACACACATCAACTACATGTCCAGTCAGGTGAATGGCACAATTGAATGACCACTTTTCCTTTTTACAATAAGCCACAACCAAACTCTATGTTTGAAATAGTGGTGACTGAGTCAGATTTTACACAGAAATGTAGACTAAGTTGGCAGCAGAAACAGCTGTTTGACAGGGAAATGGAATTGGGGGAAAAAATATAAGCAGGAACAGGCTAAGAAACTGTTTACCGAGATATATATCACAATACAACTAAACTATTTGAGCAATGAATCATGTAAACATGCGGCATTGGGATTTATTGTAAACTACAATGCATCATATTAAAAGTTGTATGAGCTGATATAAACATTAAGGTCATGAGACCCTCACATTGTGGCAGTTTAAGGAAATGTCTTTATTGTGTATGATTAACTGTGTCATAGACGGAACATCTCGTCGATAACAAAATAGAATAATTACCCGTCAGAGCATTGTGGAGCTGGTGGAACAAGACGTTTCCTGTCATCATATTGACTCTTATTAAATATGAACATTGGCGTTAAAGGTCAAAACGGATTTGTTAGTCTCTCACACCTTTGGCAACAATCTGTAGGACTCAAATACGCTCAGTTACACGATAACTACTAAACTATGGAAGCGTGTGAAAGATTGTATAAAAGCTTACTTTGATGAACTGTTCTTACTTTAGTCGGGTCCGTGGATAATGTTGGCTAGCATCGTACACCGCCTTGTGTTATTGAAAAGATGGCCTCAAATCCACCAAGCATTAAATGCGTCATGCCAAAGTTTGAACAGGCCAACCAGTCTCTGGTCACGGGCATTCAAACAGCTAGTTTACAGAGTTATCTAATTACCAGCCGTAAAGTGTAACTCTACCCTGCTAACGTTAGCATGTAGCTAGCAACGTTAGCTTCTAGCAGCTGTGGACGAAACGTCTTCACAAATTAATGATATTTCCCTTAATATTTCAGCTTCTTAAAACCACAATACAGTGCACAGCATTTGCGTAACGTTTATATCTACGGCGGAGATCGGTGGATCAATAAGTTGATAAATTATTAAACATATACTGGTTAGCGGTGCCCAGCTAACGTATGCTAAGCTAACATTAGCTGTTTATGACAAACCAACTCAGGTTAATCAGATCCTTTCTGACCATCAACTTACCGTTTAAAATCCCTCATAAGTCTCCTTCTAGCCGGGGTTGACATCGTCTACTTGTGAAACACGTAATGATAACACGTAGACGTTACCAGGAGATTATATTATTGAACACGTTATATTGTATTTAATGGTTATTTTGACTTCTTCACAGTTGGCCGACGCTTTCCGTCGTTCAGATAATCCTGACTCGCTTGTTGGACCAGCTTGGTTTACCGGACGATACCACGTTGTGGAAGGAGGGGGGGCTGCTTTGAGTATCGACTTGAAACCAGCTTCTTGCATTGGAAATTCAGAACAGGTATCCCGTGCATTATTTTTTTAGGGAATTTCCGTTTTGGAAATATATTTTCTTGTATTTAGGCTAAATACATTCATACATGACGTTGTTTTATTTGCCAGTATTTTGTGTCACCCCCCCATCCCTATTCGCGGTGACGTGGTGTTTGTGCGGCGCAGCGTGGACGAAGATCGCATCTCGTAGCAGATGATTGTTAACAAAGTATTCTGCTGGATGGAGATATAGTTATTTTAATAATGGAAAGTGGGATAACAGTATTTTAGTGTATTCCGGAATAAACGGGCATAGATCATTAATACACATTAAGGCCAACTTTGGCTGTCTGTAGTAAAAAGGTGGATCCAAATGTATGAAATATGAGGAAGTTTTACGTGGATATATTTCACGCTGTTTAAAAGTAAATAATCAAACTTTAACTTTTGCAAAACTGTTTTAATTCTTAATGAGTAGCATGGGTTGTACTTACATAGTTTTTTATGAAGAAGCAGAAATCGTCCCTTATGAGACAGAAACTGAATGTAATTATCGGCAGAGGTTCAATGTAAATGCTTCGTTTAGCATATCAGGATAGTTTATATACAGCTTAATCAAACTTTAATAACAAGCTACACAAACACTTTCTCTTCAAAAACACACAAAAAAAAATTCTTAATCAACAATCAGTTACGCGTTTGAATCCATCCACCAGGCGGGCCTGCCCTTTCCAAAAGCAAAAACAAAGAATTTCAATGAATAACTGGACCACTCAATGGCTTTAAGGCAAATTAATGCTGGTTTAGGCTTAAATTACATTCAGGCAAAAAGGACGGCCTGTCAATGAGATCCTGCGTACACTAGGATCCATGGTAGAGCAGCATGGTGGTGAAGAAGGCGTGGTCGTACAGCTGCTCGGCCTTCACGCTCCTCTGGTGCTCCACCTGGCTGCCCGCGGTGCCGCCGTTCTCTGGTGCGTCGCTGTAGACGAGGCCGAGGCGCGTTGCTGCTGCTGCTGGGAAACACCCAGACGGACGCTGCGCTCGACTGAGGCCATTTGAGGACAAATCCTCACCTGTCACTGGAAATGAGAAAAAAGGTCAAAGGGCATGTATAGAATTGTGAAAATATTCCTTTATCTCTGAATAAAAAAAGAGGCAGGGTGTAAAAACCCAGGAAAAAAATGATTGGACTGAAATTTGTTTTGCACAACTATTAAAAAGAGGACTTTCATGACACTACAAAGTGTAGACGCCATCGTGGGACTAAATGTCAACACACGAGAGAAAAATGTGTTTCGCTCTCACAAAAAGTTGATCAATGAATTAGAACGTATATTTCAGAGCCAGTGAGGGATAACTTCTTCTAATCAGGTTTCTGCTGTCTGACACCGTGACCTGGGTCCACAGTGAGGAAGCATCGAGGAAAGAAAACCAGGAACCAACAAATAATAATAACTAGCAGAAGAGATGTAAAGTTTGGTCACCACAGTCTTTCTTTGCATTCATCTGATTATAGTTCCACTTTCTTTTTTTCACGTTCTGCAGGCCAGCAAAAATACCACGAGAACACAAGTTGACAGATGCATGAAAATACATCAAGAAAACAAACATCCACCAGTCACATGTAGGAAATGAATCAACATTTAATGATTTCACACAATCAAGTACAAAGCTAACCTGCTGAGTACGAAGCAGTAAATATTCCAAACTGAACGACTTTACACTCAAACCTTCTGACAGGACAAAGAAATCACAAAGCAAATAACATGAAATTTTACTACAAAATACAGAAAGAATACAGAACTTCTGTTACCAGTAACTATAAAACTTGAATATTGTACATTAACTTACTGTTCAACTATTCAATACAGCTCGAGAAATAAGGCCTTTTGTGAATCCATGCAAATGTTCTTGAGCAGTACTGTTTATTCATAACTACCGATCGTAAAATGGCCAATTACAAAATCCAACTGGGGATTATTATATAACCTACAAGCCCTGCTGGAAGCCTAAACTAACCTTTGCTTGCAGAAAGATGAACCACACTCGAGAATGAAATAAGCACAAAGAAAAGAAACAGAAGAATAATCAGAACTGGAGCTCAGAGACCCTCTGGCCTAGCAGCTACATTCATGTTGGGATATGCTTTGGCATAAGGCAATTATTAAATACAAACAGCTTCAACAAATGTGTGGCAACAGTTAACGTCCGAAGATATTTGCTCTGTGTATATTAATGTATATTAACGTATATTAATGTTTTTATATAAATGTCATCACCAATCGAGTATTATTTAAAATCTAAGTATACTACATTTAATTTGTGTTACTAAAGGAAACCATCCCATCAATAAAGTTATTACATCTGACGTGTAACTCATTTCTCTGGTAGAACGGTGAAGAACCAAGGTTTCAGTCACACGTCAGGACAATAGAAACATCTTCATGACCAATGAACTTCTCCCTTTGCAGCTTTGCAGCTTTGCAGCTTTGCAGCTTTGCAGCAGCTGGACCGGCTGTTGGCTTCCTGCTCTGCTGACACTGCGTGTTCAGGGGTTACGAGTGTTTTCTGGGATGTTGCTGTATAATTGTGCAAAACAAAACTCATCCTTCTATCAGGAATCTACAAAATGAAACAATCACAACGATATTCTGTATATCTGGAAGGATGCATGAAATATAACCGTATAACAAAGAAATCTCAATATTTGTCTCCATCCGAGTAGAACGAGGAACATGGAAAAGTAGAAAACACAGCACACACACGGCGTTACACCTACAAACAAAAGTACTCCTTTATGCATGTGTTATTTAAAAACATAAAACAGGCAGACAATAGCAAAAAGATATACCGCACAAAAGGGAATACCAGCATGTGGCCACACACACACACACACACGCCTCTACAGGTAGGCGTAAGAGTTGGTGCAGCGACACGGCGTCTGCATTGACGCCACAGTGATGACCTCCAGCTCTTTAGCGGCGGCCCTCTGGTCCACACACTGATCCAGGAGCCCCGGCCCCTTCAGCCCCAAAGCAAAGGGTCCCGGCCCACCTGAGGTCACGGCGGCCAACTCCATGTTCATGCTCTCCATCTGGGCCTGTGCCGCGCCCACCAGAGGCCCGTTCCCATTAAGAGACTCTGGTGGCAAGCCCAGACCTAAGAGGACGAGACGCAGACAGACATGAAGCTGGAGACTCCTCACTTTGAACAAGACACATCCGGCTGAAGCTCCGGCTCTCTTGTCAGAAGTATTTACACACTTCATTTATTTCAATACTAATTTATATATCCATTATTTATAGTCGCCAAAAACACCCTTTCAAGTTTCTCGTCATCCACTTTTAGTTATGGTTCTGAACTTGACTTGTTTCCTCCTGTCGGTGGAGTCTTCCTCTGTCTAACACAACACTGCAGCTCCAACACAAACAAGCTCAACAGCTTGTGGACTGTTTGATACGAACAGGCCCAATGATTAAGTCTACAAGTAGTCATTTTATGTTGCTCTTCCATCTTTACATGAAGGCAGAACGCAGTCTTGTTTGTGTCTCTCATGCAGCAGTCTAAGCTAACACGAGCTGTTCCAGCTTTTTAAAAGGAAACCTGAAGGAAGTCTGACCGTGAGCCGACACCGAGCTGAGGGGTGGTGAGACCTACCGTTGGGTCGAGCCTTCTTCAGGGAGTTTGCTTCCATGCCGTCGAACGACCTCTTTCTGTTGGGCACGCCGTTGGAGAAGCTGCGTCCCTGCAGGGTGGGACGAGCGTGGCCCCCGTTCTGAGTCGTGCCATTCAGAAAAGCCCCGTTATGGGACTGGGCCATGTTCTGTTGGAAGTTCTGGGCATTGGAGAGAATCTCTGCGCACTCCTGGAAGCCCTGGGCGTGGGCCAGGTCAGCCGCTGTCAGCCCGCTGGCATTCCTCATACTGCACAACGAGAAGGACGAGTGTTAGGGGCTCTCACGGGACGCTTGATCACACAGATAAAACAAACAAAATTAGACACGCTCAAGCGCGCACACACACACAGACTCACTCACACACTCACACAGACAGACACACAGATGTATAGAATATCCTGTGCTGCTCTACCCCCTCACACCACATTCGTCATCCTCATGAGATGACGACTGATCCCTTTGGATCATTGGCATCTTCATTGAAACTTAAATCTTGACGTTTCCAAATGTTTGAGGAAACATGTCTGCTGCAAGAGGACATGATTAAGACAACTGTAGGCATGTACGCGTCACTCTGATGAGAAGCTGGAGCCGTCTGACGGGACGACCGGGATGTTTCCATCAAGAGAAGGATCCAGAAGGAGAGTTCCTGGAGTGGAAACAGCTTCATCTCTGCAGGAAAGTGAGACAGCAGGGAGGTTTTTATGAGGATGAAAGGCCGGCGTCTTCTCACATTTCCACCGCCGATGCTGCTCAAGGATTTCTGAAAAGGCCGCGTCCAGAGTCCACGTCCCAGACGAAGGATGCAAACATGTGAACCAAGAGCGGAGGGAAAGCGCCGCCGTCCAGGGAACCAAAGCGATGAAAGAGACAAAGCAAGATCGTAGAATTCTTCCAAGACGAGTTCAAGTAGAGCATCCAGAGGAGGTCAGGAGGCCGGAGCGTCTTCACAGGAAACACCACACCAGCAGCTGAGAGGGAACATCAAGGAACCACGTCCAGGAATGCTGCTGGGAAGCTGCCGTCTTCAAGAGATGAGCCAGAGGATGAAAGATCACAGAAACAGCTCCACTCCTCGAGGCCTTTGTGCCTCTCAACACTCAAATGAGCCTTTGCACTTCATACAGTTGTATTAATCATGTCCAGGTGCAGCAGGACGAAGATTATGTTCTGATAATGAACGAGCAAACACACACCTGCATGTCACTGAGTCTGGAAGCAATTTCACTGGAAAGTAAAACCCTGTTGTGAACAATGTGAAGAGGTTTTACTACTGTCCTCTTCTTGTATGTGTGCATCAGTGCTGCTGCTGCAGAACGTCAGTGACTAACGTGCCAAACTTCAACTCATTACAAGAAGTTCTTTCAGCTTAGTGAAGACCGCTCACACCACGCTGCACTCCTTCTGAACGTCGTCCTGCAAGCGAGTTCAAACAGATCCAGCTTTATGTTTTAATATATCTATTATTTATACTCATCAATCACTGTACCAGAGAACAGGTTACATCTGTTTCTACTGAGGAAAGCTATGTCAAACTGTATGGCCTGTATGATGCAGCACGACTACAGTAAACACTGAACTCTACTGAACTATTTAGTTAAGAGACAACAAAGTGACATTAACTTCCACACAATGAATGAATGGATGCTGTTTGCTCGTTCATTTGCTTTCTCATGGCTTCTTTCTGCATATTTATCTAAACAGTTGTGCAAAAAGGAAACATTTCTAGTGCACATTTACAAACATTTGATAATGAATTTAAGATAAAAACAAAAACAAAACAAAATTAAAAATCACACAATAACTTGTTGCACATTCCCCTTCAAAATTAACGCTTCCAAAAAATTATTCCAAAAGATTAAAGTTTGTATGAAGGTAGACGGCCGGTCTCACTCCAAGAAATAGCTTTCTTATAATAATAAATAAATAGCTTTTCTTTATGTTTTAACAGAAAAGGTTCACTGAATAAATCAGTGAATATTAATTTTAAAGAGTTCAGACTTTTCTTATTCTTTAAGCAACAATATGATAACTCTACATGTGACTCTTTCCTTGTTAAATAACACAGTTATATATATATATATATATATATATATATATATATATATATATATATATATATATATATATATATATATATATATACATATATATATATACATACACATACATCCATCCATATATATATATATATACACGTGTGTGTGTCTGTGTTTGGGGTTTAGGTCTGCAGCTCTGGAGCTAAGTGTGTAATGAAATCTCTTCGCTGGCGTTCAGTTTATTTTCGAGTTTCGCAGAACTCGTTTCATTCACTCGTTTCAGGGTTTCAGGGTTTCAGGGTTTGAGGGCTTCAGGGTTTGAGGGCTTCAGGGCTTCAGGGAGAAGACCTCTGACTCAAAGAAAGCTGGGTTTTGCTCATCAGGTGTAAAGGTGCATCAGGAGGTTTCATGAGCTGCAGCGTTACAACAGCAGGAGATGAAGACACCTTTCTAATGTTTTGGGTCCACAAAGGTCCACAAAGGTCCAGCGGGGCGATCAGTAAACTACTTCTAATCACTCTTGAATCTCTTAACAAGATAGATATTTGTTTCCCCAAAGAGGTGACGGCTGGAGACGTATTCCTTCAGTGAGACCGGACATCTCCAGTCGGCGCTGATCCAGAGGACCGAGCAGCAGGTCTGGGATGGAAGTTTGAAGAGGAAGCGTTAATTCTTTGTAAATGCCTGGTATGCTTTGCTTCCCCGTCCTAACACAATATGTGTCTCCTCTAACTATCGTCTAACCTTCCAGAGGCAACCTAGCATCATGCTACATGTTGACATGGGACTCACGTGATTAAACCTGTCCATATTAAGGGCTCCTATGGTTAGTTCACAAAATAAAAAACAAAATCATAAAATAATAACAAAAGGGCTATAGATACAGGAACAATCATGGATAATAAGCAAAGCATGCAGGTCTAAAACTTTAGTTTTGATTCATAAAAACCTAGCATTAAAACCAATCACCGCAAGAAATACCTCAACAGTTTGCCAGTGTGTAGATAGGAAGCGATAGTGAGAACACTCAATGCCACAACAGAGCGGCTATCCCAGGGAACGGGGCAGACTCAGCAGTGTCTATTCTTCCCCTTTCTAGGATTACTTGAAAAAACCAAGTCATTTCCAATTCAATGGCTGCAAAACATTAAGACGTACGGTTCTGTTTCAGTATAGAAAACTTTTTTTAACTTGTCACTTTCATAGAGGAAAAGGTGACAAAGATCAGAGGTCAAAACAGACTATAGTGTAAAGGGTTAATACTGTGACATACAAAAGAAAACATTTGAGTATGAAGTAAAGTACTTGGAACAGTGAAATGACAGTGAATAACCATTGCAACAGGATGATTGTTAGCATTACACAGTTCAGAACATGGTAGCTACGTCTAACCCATCCAACCCCACTGCTCTGCACTCGTCTGTAGCTGTCTGTAGCTGTCTGTAGCTGTCTGCTAGCTGTCTGCTAGCTGTCTGCTAGCTGTCTGCTAGCTGTCTGCTAGCTTGCTAATGGACCATCGTAACACTTTGAGGCTCATGACAAATAATACAAACCTGTTTTCAATGAAGACTCGTTTAAAACGGTTATTTCAGTCTGTGTTTTAAGACTAAAGTTGTCCCGTCGAGGGATTTAAATTATATTCTGAACGTTTTGTTTAGGAAAACGTTTCTTCATGTCCCGTCGAGACAGCGGCTGAGGACATTGACTTGAACACAAATATTTTGGCTAATTAGCATTAAAAGGAGGCCCGGCGAGGGGAAGCGAGCGAATGAGACGGTTTC
>NW_027176212.1:85000-115000 GCF_023055335.1 Clinocottus analis | reverse complement strand
GACATCAGGACAGCTCCTCATGAAACTACACAATCATGAACGAGAAGGAGGAAACACAACTCCCTGGTGTACAAACACTCAACAGGACGAGTTGGTGCGTTGCAGCGAGGATCTTAAGGAAAAGACCAAGTGTGCGGCTCTCTAAAGATATGTTGACATGCTGTAAACACGTCCAGCAGGTTGCAATGAATTAGTGTGAAGTTCCTTCTGGTGTGTGTAGCACTGACAAACAATCTAAATGTGTTGTTTTATTTGCATCTTTCACAAATTGATAACTTGCTTATGAGTCTAACGTTCAGATCTGAGCAGTTAATTTGCAGACACTCTGCATTTCAATGTCATGTCTGCTCTGGTGGGAGTTTGATGGCGGTCCCTTGTAAAGGTGAAACTCAGGCGATGGATAGTTCAGAGGAAAAGAGATGAAGACGCAGATCTGATGACAGGACTTACTCAGCTTTCGCTCCCTGAATCAAGAGAGCGTTGATGCACTCCAGGCTGCCCGCTCGAGCAGCCTTGTGGACGGGCGACTCGCCCACATAGTCCTGAGAAAAGAGAAAGCAGTCACACTTAAAAACAATTAAAAGCAGGACTGCTGGGAGCCAAAACACAGATCTCTAATTGAATGAAAGCCTGTTTGTGGGAGTACGTCTTTAAATCAGATACAGCCTCCTTGACTGCCTCCTGCTCCTTTTTCAAGGTTGCAGACACAGAGAGGTGTGACAGGGCGTAACTCTGCAAGACACAGCCTGACCTCAAACACACAGTTACACTTCAGTGGGAGTGGAGATGGAAAAAAAGGGAAAGAAACAGACACCCGAAGGCTTTCTTTCACCACAATGTAATGTGTGATGAGCTGAAACAAAGAGCTGATCTACACCAGCACGCTGAAACGTGAGGGCTCCAACAAGAGAGGATGGAACAAGAGAAGATTGAACAACAAGAGAGGATTGAACAAGAGAGGATTGAACAAGAGAGGATTGAACAAGAGAGGATTGAACAACAAGAGAGGATTGAACAAGAGAGGATTGAACAAGAGAGGATTGAACTAGGAAGTTTCCAACGAGTGAATCTCAACTTATCCTGAGAATCGTCTACGCAGAGAGAAAGAACTGTTTCACGATGACGACAGCCTTATGTAATCCTGACCTACTAATCTCATTTCCCTCAGTGCAGCGGAGCTTAAAATATCTCTCTGCTGCATGAACACACACAAACACACATGAGCACACACACGAACACACACAAACACACACGAACACACACAACCACACACGAACACACACAAACACACACAAACACACACAAACACACACGAACACACGCGAACACACACGAACACACATGAACACACATGAACACACACAAACACACACAAACACACACAAACACACATGAACACACATGAACACACACGGGCTGAGAACAAACGGCGTCTCAGAACAAGTGATGACCTTAAAGTGAAGCGAACAACAGAATGAGGTCAAGTGGCAGCAGGAGGCTGAAAGGTCACGACCCCGCTTCAGAGTGATCCTTTCTGATGGGATCAGTCCGAGGTCAGCCGCTCTCGCTGCACCTTTTATCTCAGCAGGTGCCCTCCTGTCTACTTCTGAGGCGTTTTAGGGATCTTTTAGGTAAAAGTGACGTGTTGACTCTGAACGCGTGTTGCTGGTCTCGTCGTCTTGTCGGTTGCTGTGCAGGCTTTTCTCCAGGAGACGTCAGGGTTTGGAAAGAATCGCTTAACAGGTTGGGAGATGTTCAGCGTGGACAGTGAAGGTGTGCTGGCATGCAGGCGTGTGTGTCGTGTGCGTCTGCTGTCATACCTGTCTGTTAATATCTGCTCCAGCTTGTAGCAGCCATAACAAGCACTCAGGGTGGCCCCCGAACGCAGCGATGTGAATGGGAGTCTGAGCGAACCTGGAGGTCACCGCGTTCACGCCGCTGCCCACCTGAACCAGACGCATCACGCACTCCAGCTGTGGACACAAGGCATGAGGTCACACAGGTGACACGCGGTGCAGGTGTTCATCCATTCCTGCTCTGCAGGAAGACACTGGACAGGTACAGACACTGGACAGGTACAGACACTGGACAGGTACAGACACGACAGCCGCCGATGGAGGGAACATGCAACACTATTTCCTGAGTCCACTTATCTGTGGGCACGCAGCCAATGTGTGTGTCTGTGGCCTTTCCACGAGGACGGGAGTTACTATACAACACTAATGTTAGTGTACAACACTAATGTTACTATACAACACAATGTTACTATACAACACAATGTTAGTGTACAACACTAATGTTACTATACAACACAATGTTACTATACAACACAATGTTAGTGTACAACACTAATGTTACTATACAACACAATGTTAGTGTACAACACTAATGTTACTATACAACACAATGTTACTGTACAACACTAATGTTAGTGTACAACACAATGTTAGTGTACAACACTGATGTTACTATACAACACAATGTTACTGTACAACACTAATGTTAGTGTACAACACTAATGTTAGTGTACAACACAATGTTACTGTACAACACTAATGTTACTATACAACACAATGTTAGTGTACAACACTAATGTTACTATACAACACAATGTTACTGTACAACACTAATGTTAGTGTACAACACAATGTTAGTGTACAACACTAATGTTAGTGTACAACACAATGTTAGTGTACAACACTAATGTTAGTGTACAACACAATGTTAGTGTACAACACTAATGTTAGTGTACAACACAATGTTAGTGTACAACACAATGTTAGTGTACAACACAATGTTAGTGTACAACACAATGTTAGTGTAACTGTGTGTATTCATCAAGGTAAGGTGAGCTGCATGTTACCAGGTTTTAAAGTCTCTTTAAAGCTTCAGACGCTGTTTGACCCACTCGTGTGCTCAGAGAGGTTTTTAACATCATCGTGTGTGTGACGGTCAGTCACGTCGAGAGCATCGCGTCATAGCTCATTGTTTATAGCTCATTGTTTATAGCTCATTGTTCATTGTTCTCTGCGTCTCTTCCAGCAGGTTTACTTCGTCGGTCATTAAAATGGTTCCCGCTCGACGTCACGTTTTACTCGCAGAGCATCAACGCGACTTCTCTACAACAATGACCGCGTTGTTTCACCCAGCGCGTGCAATGCTACAGTGTAATGCTACCGTGTAACGTTAATGCTACCGTGTAACGTTAATGCTACCGTGTAACGTTAATGCTGCAGTTTAATGCTACCGTGAACGTTAATGTTACAGTGTAACGTTCGAGGCCCATTGTCCGCCCGTTCACGATGGCGGACGGCCGGTCTCCTCCGCTCGCGGTAACGGGCAAGCGGAAGAAAATGGTCGAGTGGAGGATCACGTCGAAGACGGTTGGCGCTCGTTCTGTGTGTGTGTGTGTGTGTGTGTGTGTGTGTGTGTGTGTGTGTGTGTGTGTGTGTGTGTGTGTGTGTGTGTGTGTGTTTTGGAGCGGGGGCTCGGCGCGCTACCTTTCCGAAGTGAGCGGCCCAGTGTATCGGCGTCCAGCCGTAGAAGGTGTCCTCCACCGCGAGGTCCGCCGGGCTGGAGCCCAGCAGGAGGGCGCACAGGGCGGCGACGTCTCCATCCCTGCTCGCCCGGTGCAGCGGGAAGCGGCTGCTCAGCACCTCCTCGCTGGAGAACCCGGACTCCACTCCCCCCGACATTGAAGCGCAGAGGATCAATGAAACACAACGACTTGAAAAAAGACTGCGTGTTGTTTAATTCCGGTCGCTAATGGCGTGCCTTTGAATCCCGACACGCGCCACCCTGGCTGCTGCGTGTTCCTGTTGTGTGTTTCTGTTGTGTGTTTCTGCCTGACAACACAAAGCGCTTCAGACCAGAGCGACGAGCACGCGCCGGGCGGAAACCTGAGAAACCGGAGAGGGCGGGAAACTGCGGACTGGATTCACATTCCGGACCTCTTCCTCCTCTTCCTCCTCCTCCTCCTCCTCCTCTTCCTCTCACGCCGCGTCGCCACCCTTCGGACAGGGCGTGTGTGCGTGTGTGCGTGTGTGTGTGTGCGTGTGTGTGTGTGTGTGTGTGTGTGTGTGTGTGTGGCCTTTCTCTAGCCATCTGACTGTCAGTGATCTTCTGCGTTGTATCTAGCGCCACCTTGTGACGCGTGTGGTTTGTGCATGTGGGTGACCACAGACACACGTCCTCCCTACTGTACACCTGTAAGAAGACATAGGGAGCCATAAGGAGACATAGGGAGACATAAGGAGACATAGGGAGCCATAAGGAGACATAGGGAGACATAAGGAGACATAAGGAGACATAGGGAGACATAAGGAGACATAGGAAGACACAAGGAGACATAGGGAGCCATAAGGAGACATAGGGAGACATAGGGAGACATAAGGAGACATAGGGAGACATAGGGAGACATAGGGAGACATAAGGAGACATAGGGAGCCATAAGGAGACATAAGGAGACATAGGGAGACATAGGGAGACATAAGGAGACATAGGGAGCCATAAGGAGACATAGGGAGACATAAGGAGACATAAGGAGACATAGGGAGACATAAGGAGACATAGGGAGACACAAGGAGACATAGGGAGCCATAAGGAGACATAGGAAGACACAAGGAGACATAGGGAGACATAAGGAGACATAGGAAGACACAAGGAGACATAGGGAGACACAAGGAGACATAGGGAGCCATAGGAAGACATAAGGAGACATAGGGAGCCATAAGGACACATAGGGAGCCATAAGGAGACATAGGGAGACACAAGGAGACATAGGAAGACACAAGGAGACATAGGGAGACATAAGGAGACATAGGGAGACATAAGGAGACATAGGAAGACACAAGGAGACATAGGGAGACACAAGGAGACATAGGGAGCCATAGGAAGACATAAGGAGACATAGGGAGACATAAGGAGACATAGGGAGACATAAGGAGACATAGGAAGACACAAGGACACATAGGGAGCCATAAGGAGACAGACGTGGTTCATGGCAGACACGGTGACCTTCTTCAGTCGGTCTCTGGGTAAATTGTTGTTATCCTGAAGGACAAACTATTTGTATAAGAACACAATTGAACAACAACTTTAGGAACACAACATTTACAGTTTCCTTATTGTGTGTTTTGTGTAGACAGTACACTTTCCTGCCACTTGTCATGTCGTTCCTCTCACCATGAGGAGACAGCAATGTGCACCATGAAGCAGCGTCACATCAAACACACAAACAGAGACACAATGTGTGTTTCAACACATTTCAACAGTTGTTTCTGCTCATGTTTAATAAGGATGTGGGTTCAGTTCATGTGTTACATGTCCAGGAAACACGAACGTGTTCCTAGATCTATTATATGTATATTTTACATCACAAAGTACATGCATTGAGTATAAATTCGAGGTACTGAGAGAGGTGGTGTGACGCCATGTACTTCAGAAGTGTTTGTTCTGACCACTAGAGGGCAGAAGACCTGTAAAGATCAACTGAAGCCCCTAAAAGCTCCAGAAGTCCTCCTGTCAACTTGTCAGTGTTTATTACATTGAATATTTGTTTAGGACTGAAATGTGATGACATCATAGGGATCACATTTTAGTTCACGTGTTTACATGCACATATTGAAAATCAATTATTTAACTTGTTCCTCTTGTCCATATTCACTATTTATTACCTCTATTCAGTTTGTGTCTTCTTTACATGAATTGAAGTTGTGACATTTCAGAAAAACTAACAATGAAAAGTGTGTAACGGCTTCATGACGCTTACAGCAGCACATTGTTCAATGTTCATCAAGTCAATGAAAGTTCCAAATTACAAAAACTTTACCTGCAGAAAATTGATGACTAAAGGTTTGAATGAGCGAAACATTTGTTTTGGTATTAACAGCTGACAGGATGTGAATACTTGAGGGTTAGTCATAAAGGTACAGTGTTTATGAGAAGTGCTTGTGATAGCAGTAATGCTAAAAGTGTTTGTTGTGGGACAAGCAGGCAATAAAGATACTGGAATATGGATATTAAAGATCTTCTGCAAGATGGCGGACGTTGCAGAGAAAAAGAAACGGCTGCCATCACGAAATAGGGAAACTTCAGGATGAGTGTTTTGGAGATATGATGTTTTGGAGCTGGTGTAAGATTTGCGCCTCAAAGGCACGACGACCTGCAGTGAAACCTGGAAAACAAGAAAGATTAAACAAAAAGGAACTCTCCAGAATCGTTGCGGTTAATGATGCAGTTTGTGCAGCCTTCTAACAAGCGTTAAAAACCTCATGCAAGCTGAATTTTCTTTTCATCCAAAAGCGAACAATGTTGAAATGTTAAGAAAATGTTCTGAAATAACAAGGCGACCCAATGCGTAGCAGCAACAACACCCATCCCTCTCAGAGCAACCTCACCGTCACCAAACGTCACGTTCAAGTTTCCCTCTGGCAGCCGGACGCATCCACAGACTTTAAACATTCATGTTTCTCTTCAGCGCCACCAGATGGAAGTACAGATCCAGACTGAGACGTGCAGGCTGTGACCTGCAGGCTGTGACCTGCAGACAGAGCACACAAAGAAGAAGTATTCATTTTAAAGGAGGTCTTTACTCAAACCTATCCAAAGTACAGGGTCAACTATGTTGGGATCAGACCTGCTCTGCTGGAGAAGTATTGTTTCTGTCCTTTAGAGTTATCAGTTAAACATCAGCATTGATGTAGTTCTGAGGTGAAACAAGCCGCCATGATCTCTGTCTCCATGAAGATGCTGCAGGACGCACACACAGTCCCGTTGGTCCTGTTGAGTTATTCAAAAGCAGCCGATGTCCACTCGTCCATGTTCCTGGATCTTCAGGGAGGTGGAGTCTGACCCAGAGCTGCTTCCTCTCATGAGGACGGCTGTGGACCGAAGGAAAGGTTAATGAACCTCAGTGACGTGCGTCACACTGATATTACTGCGATGATGTCATCCTGCACTTCATGACCACTTTCCCAAGTCCATCCTGTCTTCAGCGTGTGACGTCAAAGTCAGTATTTAATCCACACACACATATATAAACAGTATATATATGTGTGTGTATATATATATATATATACACACACATATATATATATATATATATATATATATATATACATGTGTGTATCTATATATATATATATATATATATATATATATATATATATATATATATATACACATATATACATATATATATATATATATATATATATATATATATATATATATATATATATATATGTATATATGTGTATATTTCACATCTAATTGCATTCAAGCCTCAAAAATGATAAAAGTGTTCTTCATTTGTGAAGATTTTCTGAATAAAGCGTGTTGGTATGTAATGACTTTATTCTCTGCAATCATCCAACATCTAATGGAAAAATCCGGTTGTCTTTTTGCAAAGAGAACAGTGCAGCGGTGACTTCCACGGCTGACCTACAAAACTGCGTCACCGCTGTGTGTAAAGAGACCACAGCTCATTGTGTGCACACACAATGAGCTCCATGAGGACAGTTACCTTCACAGTCACACCGGAGCTAACGGGGTGACTGTCACTGTCATCCTGGAGGACCAGCTCTTTGTAGAAGATCACCACAAAACAACTGAGCAACAACAATAACAACACAACATCCTCCGTAAAGCTTCTTTATTGAGCCTTTTGTCCTGAAGCTGCTCTCACCAGCCTGTGCACGAGATGCTAACCAACAAACACTGTTTGAGTGAAGGATGCTGGCGGCCTGACAGATACCAACCACCCGGGATGAAGCGTCCTGACAGGCTGCTTCATGTCACCCTGACAGGCTGCTTCATGTCGTCCTGACAGGCTGCTTCATGTCACCCTGACAGGCTGCTTCATGTTGTCCTGACAGGCTGCTTCATGTCACCCTGACAGGCTGCTTCATGTCGTCCTGACAGGCTGCTTCATGTCACCCTGACAGGCTGCTTCATGTTGTCCTGACAGGCTGCTTCATGTCAGCCTGACAGGCTGCTTCATGTCACCCTGACAGACTGCTTCATGTCAGCCTGACAGGCTGCTTCATGTCGTCCTGACAGGCTGCTTCATGTCGTCCTGACAGGCTGCTTCATGTCGTCCTGACAGGCTGCTTCATGTCGTCCTGACAGGCTGCTTCATGTCGTCCTGACAGGCTGCTTCATGTCGTTCTGACAGGCTGCTTCATGTCAGCCTGACAGGCTGCTTCATGTCGGCCTGACAGGCTGCTTCATGTCGTTCTGTCAGGCTGCTTCATGTCGTCCTGACAGGCTGCTTCATGTCGGCCTGACAGGCTGCTTCATGTCACCCTGACAGGCTGCTTCATGTCGTCCTGACAGGCTGCTTCATGTCACCCTGACAGGCTGCTTCATGTCGTCCTGACAGGCTGCTTCATGTCACCCTGACAGGCTGCTTCATGTCACCCTGACAGGCTGCTTCATGTTGGCCTGACAGGCTGCTTCATGTCGTCCTGACAGGCTGCTTCATGTCGTCCTGACAGGCTGCTTCATGTCACCCTGACAGGCTGCTTCATGTCGTCCTGACAGGCTGCTTCATGTCACCCTGACAGGCTGCTTCATGTCACCCTGACAGGCTGCTTCATGTCGTCCTGACAGGCTGCTTCATGTCGTCCTGACAGGCTGCTTCATGTCACCCTGACAGGCTGCTTCAGAGCTTCAGTGAGTTATCGTCTGTCTCTGGTTGCGTCACGGCCTGCCGCCGCTCTGTGCTGCCGCTCTGTGCCGCCGCTCTGTGCCGCCGCTCTGTGCTGCCGCTCTGTGCCGCTGACCTTCATGACACATGGACACAGGAATGCGGCTGATAGCTTATCGGCGGGTCGAGATCCTCCTCAGCGCTGTGTGCTGAGACCAGGAGGACTGCAGCTCCCTGCGCCGCCTTCACCTGAACGCTCACCTGCTGAGGAAGCTGCGCCTCGACCTCTCTGGATTACTGGACGCGTCCAGCGAGGCAGTGAGGAAGGCACATCGCGTGTGTCACGCGTTCACACACCGTCTCCCAGCCGCTGTCACGTGACGCTACAGGAGGACAGAGGAGTGTGTGCTGACGTCCAGCAAACATCTGAGTCAGCAGAGGAACGATGACGTGGTATCACTGAGGAGACGCAGGACGGGTTGCTTATAGATGGAATGAGTGACATCATCAGAAAACACACACACACACACACACACAGCGTTTAGTGTGTACACTCTGTTCAGCTTGAGCATTTTGTCATTCTCATTGTGTTTTCTTTACCTAAAAACTACATTATGTCTCAGACTGGAGGAGATGTGAGTTATTTGTTGACCTTTGCTGCACTTTGAAAGCTGCAGTTTGAGGAACGAGGTCATCGTGATTTATTTGATCAGACGTCACAAATACTTTGATAATAAAAGACAAAAGTAAGACATATACAAATGAAGAGCTCAATGTCTCCAGACGATGACACTCGTGTGAATCGTACGAAGTTAAAGAAGTTAACTCAAGATCCGTGTCCAGCATCCGTCACGCTGTGGTGTTTGTTGCTTTGTCTCCAAATGAAGCGCTCGTCTCCGTCTCTTCCAGCGCTGCAGAGATGTGAGCACCTGGAGGACTCACAGGAGTCACCTGGCTGTCAGCGAGGTCCTGCAGGGACGCAGCTCATCCAGCATCACGCCGTCCTCCTGGATGGAGAGGAGGAGGCTCTGCAGGTGACGTCAGCACAGCTGCAGCTCTTACGCACAGAGACACTGACACACAACGTTCACAACGTTCACAACGTTCACAACGTTCACGTGCATGTTCCAGTGCTGCTTTCTATAAATATGCATTTGTTTCTCAAATGTAAGACCTCTTGTATTGTTAATCTGAAGTTTGTGAAGACATTGAGACATGCAGATCCTGCTATTGTCTTTGTTATTTGCGTTTGCAGCTGCTCTGTAAAACAAATACATATCTAACCACCGACAGGATCTGTGAGAACACACTCATGATTCTCATAACTATTCCTCAAACATCACGGCAGGTTCACGTTGATGGTGCTGATTAAAACCAACAAACACATGTTCACTTCTTACAGGAGACGAGATCCCAGTTTGGACAAAAGAAAGTGTGTTTTTTAAGGTTAAGTCCTGAATTAAGGACGCGCACTAACATTCCTGGTTTTAGTCTCTTCATGGAGAGAGAAACCTTCACCCTGAACACGTTTCTTTACATCTCTGTGTCCTAAAACCTCACGCAGCGTCCAAAGTACATGTGCAGAGCGACAACCTGCATTCAGCACCTTTAACCTAGTTAGTAAGCAGCTTTGATATGCCTGTTGAGGACACACACACACACACACACACACACACACACACACACACACACACACACACACAATGCCTACATACACAAACGCAGTGTTTTCTTTCTACTGTTCTATTTTGACATCAGAGAGAAGAGAAGACGAGTGTTGGCTCAGCAGAGGAACAGTCACAGATTACTTTCTCCTCTTCAGGAGTGTTCTCCTCTTCAGGAGTGTTCTCCTCTTCAGGAGTGTTCTCCTCTTCAGGAGTGTTTTACTCTTCAGGAGTGTTCTCCTCTTCAGGAGTGTTCTCCTCTTCAGGAGTGTTCTCCTCTTCAGGAGTGTTTTACTCTTCAGGAGTGTTCTCCTCTTCAGGAGTGTTCTCCTCTTCAGGAGTGTTTTACTCTTCAGGAGTGTTCTTCTCTTCAGGAGTGTTCTCCTCTTCAGGAGTGTTCTCCTCTTCAGGAGTGTTTTACTCTTCAGGAGTGTTCTCCTCTTCAGGAGTGTTCTCCTCTTCAGGAGTGTTCTCCTCTTCAGGAGTGTTTTACTCTTCAGGAGTGTTCTCCTCTTCAGGAGTGTTCTCCTCTTCAGGAGTGTTTTACTCTTCAGGAGTGTTTTCCTCTTCAGGAGTGTTCTCCTCTTCAGGAGTGTTCTCCTCTTCAGGAGTGTTTTACTCTTCAGGAGTGTTCTCCTCTTCAGGAGTGTTCTCCTCTTCAGGAGTGTTCTCCTCTTCAGGAGTGTTTTACTCTTCAGGAGTGTTCTCCTCTTCAGGAGTGTTTTACTCTTCAGGAGTGTTCTCCTCTTCAGGAGTATTTTACTCTTCAGGAGTGTTCTCCTCTTCAGGAGTGTTTTACTCTTCAGGAGTGTTCTCCTCTTCAGGAGTATTTTACTCTTCAGGAGTGTTCTCCTCTTCAGGAGTGTTCTCCTCTTCAGGAGTGTTTTACTCTTCAGGAGTGTTCTCCTCTTCAGGAGTGTTCTCCTCTTCAGGAGTGTTTTCCTCTTCAGGAGTGTTTTACTCTTCAGGAGTGTTTTACTCTTCAGGAGTGTTCTCCTCTTCAGGAGTGTTCTCCTCTTCAGGAGTGTTCTCCTCTTCAGGATTGTTTTACTCTTCAGGAGTGTTCTCCTCTTCAGGAGTGTTCTCCTCTTCAGGAGTGTTCTCCTCTTCAGGAGTGTTTTACTCTTCAGGAGTGTTCTCCTCTTCAGGAGTGTTCTCCTCTTCAGGAGTGTTCTCCTCTTCAGGAGTATTTTACTCTTCAGGAGTGTTCTCCTCTTCAGGAGTGTTCTCCTCTTCAGGAGTGTTCTCCTCTTCAGGAGTGTTTTACTCTTCAGGAATGTTCTCCTCTTCAGGAGTGTTCTCCTCTTCAACCCTTCAGCACATGCAGCTTCAGTCTCTTTGTGTGTTTAAGTTTTTCAGCACTTCTCAAGTTCCCAGAGAATTAAGAGTGAGAAGTTAAAACCCAGTTGATGTGATTAAAGCAATAAACGCCATGCATGAGTGTGAAGCCGAGTGATGTCACAGCCTCACACACACCGACAGACCAACGCCGGCTGAAGCCACGAGCCCGTTTCAACCTGACATGACACCTGTGACGAGCACTCAGCCGTGCGCTAAATGCCGAGCAGGATTATAGCACATGTCATGGATTATAGAAGCTTCGCGTCTGTACGTGAGGATCCTCCCTGTCACCTCTGTGGAAAGGCCATGGGCAACCACTTTAATCTCATTTGTGTGTCTGTGTGTTGTGGAGCGTGCCAGCACGTCCTCAACAACAAGCATATGGCTCCTTGCAGTGTTTCTCTCTCAGCCCTGAAGCCTCTTCGGCTGACTCCCACAGTCCTGCGAGGGGAGGGAGCAACCACAGCTGCTGTCTGACGCAAATGCCGCACAAACACAAGGTTTGTGCGGTCGCAGCCCCTCTGACAGCTCCAACCAGTTAAAGTTTTATCTCACACCGTCTCCCTCTCACTTCTGCAGTGTCGCTAAAGCTTGTGACGGATGTTTCATGGAGTCAGAACAGCTGCTGAGAGCCAATCGACTGTGATGAAGCTCGTTGAGCTGCTGTTGCTTAATCAGCTGGAGATTTACCTCATTAAACGTGATGCCAGACACCGACCCAACGAAGGACGTTCATTGGTTGATTCAGTCCTGAGGGACAGCTGCAAATAATATTATAATAATATAATGTTATAACAATATGGACTGCTTTGGAGCTGCTTTATATCCTCTAACCGTGAAATCCTTCACTTATTATGTACTTGGTGGATTGATTCATGTCTGCAGGAACAAGCATCCTGGTTATTGTCCCTTAATTTCTTATCTGGAGCGTCATCAGGTCGAACTTGTGATTCAATACTTTTCTTCTTGACCAACGAGCCGCTGCTGTGTTCATTATGTCTCTGCTTTTTAAAGTAAAGTCAATTATATTTTTCAAACTTGAACTAAAGAACTTCTTTAAGTCAGTGACAGAATACTCAGCAGCTTTTTAAGGGGTGATCTAGATAAGTACCAACAACTCAACTGCTCTCCTCTATCTGTCGAGTTCAACTTAAATAAACCCTGACTTCATCCTTGATGACGCAAATGTCCCCTGATAACTAGATGAACCATAAATGAACCCCTGAAACGTCGTCATCGCCCGTCCTCTGTGCCGCCACAGAAAGCAGCATCGCTCTGAGCTCGGTGTTGATGCCGCTTCATCACAGGCCTGCAGAGCACCGGCCAGCTGATCGCCTCAGAGAGCCAACGCGTGCAGCAGCAATGCTGCACCACCTGCAAGCACAGGACGCTTTACAACCGCACTCCTCTGCAGGAACATTGTAATGATGCGTCTATTTCTCCCTCAGCAAAGGCTCTGCCCACAGGGGGACTGTGATGGAGGAGTGCCCTCTGACAGGATTCAGTCACATCTATCGATCAGACAATTCAAGGCAACGCATCGTCCTCCCCATTGCTGTGTGTCTCAGCGTCTGTCCTTCTGGTTGCACACATGTCCTGAACATACGATGACGTTTAGCTCACAGACGTCCCACCGATCTGCTTGGAGAGCTTGAACTGGAAGACGTGCATCCACAAAGACATTTGATTGGAGCGGCATGATCTCGATGGAAGGCTCAGCTCGGATCAGGGGATTGTAGACGTGCCCCTAAGACTCTGACGCAGGCTGCTGACATCATCGTCCACAGCCGCTTTCGACCAGGCAGTCTGGTCACCAGGAGGAGGAGGAGGAGGAGGAAGAAGAGGAGGAGGAGTAGGAGGAGGAGGAGGAGGAGGAGGAGGAGGAGGAGGAGGAGGAGGAGGAGGATGAGGAGGAGGAAGAGGAGGAGGAGGTGGAGGAGGGAAAATAGTGACTCTCATATGAGGAGGTGTGATGTGAAGGAAGGAGTTTAAATGATTTATATTTTAGAGGAAGAATATCAAGAAACACATGTAATCAGGGTAAAAGTTTAAAACACGCATTCAAGCTGTCTGCAGTTTATGAAATGTGACTGCAGGTGTGTGGCTTCCACCCACCTGACCCGACCACCAGAGGATTTATAGTCAAACCTGCTGGTGTTCATTCCAGCGCCTTCATGCCTCCAGTGCATCATTAACGCTGCAGACGTGTCACCGTGCACCTGTGATTATACACAGCCTCCCACTGAGGTAATGATGTTTGACTCATATTGTAGGAGGATGAAGAACATGAAAGACAGGAGGAAACTTTCTTAGAGAGCTGCGTGTTATGAGGCTGACGTCACACATAGAGAGGCCACATGCAAAAGACAAAGGTTCCACTTATTTAGTCATGAGCGATCGCTCTGTGAGCATTAAAAAGAAAATTGTCTCGATTGTGAGTCTGACTTCTCATTTATCTCTGCTGCTAAAAATAGCCTGAGGTCTGAATGTGGACCAAGAGGATGCTGCTGCTGCTGCTGCTGCTGCACCGTGTGCTGCTGCTGCTGCACCGTGTGCTGCTGCTGCACCGTGTGCTGCTGCTGCACCGTGTGTTGCTGCTGCTGCACCGTGTGCTGCTGCTGCACCGTGTGCTGCTGCTGCTGCACCGTGTGCTGCTGCTGCACCGTGTGTTGCTGCTGCTGCACCGTGTGCTGCTGCTGCACCGTGTGTTGCTGCTGCTGCACCGTGTGCTGCTGCACTGTGTGCGAGGTGACTCCTGTGGCTGCTGCGCTGCCTTGGATATTTATTTTCAGCCCTAAGTGGCTGACATTTCCTTACTGGAGACGAGCTAGTGAAAGGAGATAAACTGGTGTGTGTGTGTGGGGGGGGGGGGGGGGGGGTGACAGGAGATGAACACAAGAGTATTTGTGCTGCAGTTAATCTGAAGTTCATCATGAAAGAGAGCAGTGGGAGGTCTGCTGTTGGAAGAAGAGCAGAAGAGGAACCGTGTTGAACTGTAACTGTAACTGTGCTGGTGTCTAAAAGCCTGAGCAACGAAACACAATGATGAACACAATGATGAACACAATGCTGAACACAATGATGAACACAATGATGAACACAATGCTGAACACAATGATGAACACAATGCTGAACACAATGATGAACACAATGATGAACACAATGATGAACACAATGCTGAACACAATGCTGAACACAATGATGAACACAATGCTAAACACAATGCTGAACACAATGATGAACACAATGCTGAACACAATGATGAACACAATGATGAACACAATGCTGAACACAATGCTGAACACAATGATGAACACAATGATGAACACAATGCTGAACACAATGCTGAACACAATGCTACACAATGCTAAACACAATGCTAAACACAATGCTACACAATGCTAAACACAATGCTAAACACAATGCTGAACACGCTGTCGCCACACAGCTTCCTGTCAAACAACATGGCCGACAGTGAGACAGTAATATTTCTCTTTTCATGTCAAAATGTAAAAGTCAGTGAAACAGAAACACTGACGAGAGGAGAGTGTGTGACGTCATCATGGGGACATCGTCTCTTTGGAGAACAGCAACACAGGAAGCGTCTGATCCTGACCCTCCTGTTGCCTCACGGGGAGGAAGGACCCACAGGGTTACAGGAGCATGAGGAACACCCTCCTCCTCGCTTCACATGAAGAAGTGTACATACACCAGCTGTTTAGGACAGTTTGTTCTTCCCTATTTGGTGTCTGCAGCGTGAGCAGCTTCATCCTCTAAATCAGAGGATTCCAACAGGACGTCTGTTGAAAAACATCTGTACCAGAAGAGGAGGTTCCACAGTCCTGCAGCTCTGCCAGAAGCTGCAACATCTTCTGGATTTATTGTCCTGGCATCAGAATTTACTATGTGTGTGTGTGTGTGTGTGTGTGTGTGTGTGTGTGTGTGTGTGTGTGTGTGTGTGTGTGTGTGTGTGTGTGTGTGTTTTAGTGCAGAAGATAACGCTGAAGCTGCACATGAAAGCTTTGTGAACAGAGAACATCTTTTTGTTAAACTGATCAGAAATATAACAGAAACAAATGACAGATTACCTGAATTGTAAGTGTTAGTTTAAACAAATTATTATAAAAAATTATAAAATCTAAAGACAAATTATTCTGTAGTAAAATTGCTTGTGAATATTCTGCATGTCTGCATCGTACTCCTGTTTGCAGCTCTTAAAGTAAAGTGAGAAGTGGTCGTGTTCACCTCTTGACCTCTTGACCTCTTGACCTGAGCTCTGTCCTTGTTTGCCGTCGGTGCAGCAGAGCATCCCCTCGCCTCTTGCCGGTCTCTTTAAAGTCCAGCGCTCACGTGGCAACAGCACACAGACGTCCTGATGGTCGCTCCTGCGCCCGTCACTCAGCTTAGCGCTCTTAATCCTGCTTAGCTGCTCTTTTCTCTGGCAGACTTCTCTCAGACTCTCCACCGCGTTTAAAACAACATGACATTTTACTCTGTTTGCTCTGAACGGAGCGAAGTGCAGGGAGACGCTGGATGTCTGGTGAAAATAACTCACGATAAAGTGAGTTCAGACACAACAGGTCTGGGCGTTAGTTTGTGTGTAATATGTGCAATGAATAAATAAATAAAGTTCCCCACTCGTCAGCTTCTGAGTGGATCTGTCGCTGTCCTCCTCTCACTTTGCCCTCTGCAGATCTGTGCAGCTCTCTACACTTCCTCTCCTCCTGTGAAGAGTCCGGGCTGATGTCCGGCTTCAGGCCCAGCTGGGCGACCGTATGGCACCATGAGGAGCACAAGAGGAGCAGCACCTGAAGGATACCTCGCTGCTCCTTTCCATCTGGACTGAGTGTCACATCCAGGTCACCCTGTTAATCATCTCCTCAGTGGATGGCTGATGTTTCACAGCACATGGTGTATATTTAAACATTGCAGCGTGGCTCCAGGGGTCGCAGTGTTTGATATGATAATGTGATGAGATTAATCCAGCGCTACATAAATCCTTTTCTTTATAGTTATGGATACAGACTCTTTCACCACCTCTCTACACTTTTTAGTGTCGTTAATATGCCAAAAATAAAACACAGCACACACAAAGTAATCCATGTGATGTGGTCTGCATGACGTCAGTCAGACATATTCAGGATGTACTTCTCTGTTGCAGGAAGACGTGAATAGTTGGACACAGCCCTCCCGCCTCAATGCAACATCAGAAATGAGTGATTCACAAACTATTTTGTTGTCCAACAACCCTTTGAGCGCACTGGTAGCTTCAGCATGCTAACACGCTACACTACGTGGTGTAAACTTCAGCATGTTAGCTGGAGGTCTTTTACTCGCTGTCTTGTTTGTTCACACGATGAAGTTATTTACATCCTGCAGTGGAGCTTGAAGGCTTTGTTTGTTTTGTACATCATGTTCATCACATCTGCCTTCTGCTGCTTTTCCACTGTCCCATAAATCATATCCATGTCATCATGAGCAGCTCAATTTGATGAATCTCTTGTCGACTTAAAAGACATGAACACAATCCTTCTCTGTCCATCTCTCTGTCTGTGTAAGTGAGTGAGAGCATCTTTACAGGAGGAGCGTCGTCCTTCCTCGCTGACCTCTTTCTAATAGTCTTCCTCTCTGTTGTTGAACCCTTGTGTCTTTGTGTCATGCTCTCCTTTACTGCCTCTTTTATGTCATGGAGTCTATCTTTACCAGTCTTCTCATTTCATTCTCCTTGTCCTGCTCCTATTTCTCCTTTCTGGATACCCCACTTCCCCCTCAGCCCTGGATAATAAGCTGATCCATCGTATGACGCACGCGGCTTTGTCTCCTGAGGGGCTTTTGCGCACACAAGCGTTCATAAAGGCTGCGTGTCGCCCTGTGCGGAGGCAGGCGGCGGCCAGGTATTTACATCTCTAGATAACTGACAGCGCAGGATAACTGCGTCAGCGGCTGTGCTGGAGGTAACAATGCATCGTGCATTCTTTTGCAGAAAGGGCCTTTGTTACATAGAAATGCTGCTGATGAAAGCAGATCGTACAGACACGGAAAGACGTCGCATGAAGATCGTCTTACGCTTTCTTGTGTCTCAAGTTTGCATGACCTGTTTGCTTTGAAGCCAAAAACACCACTTCCCCACTCTATTGTTCAGAGCACAAACACTACAAAAGTACTAGACTATTGCAAAATGGCTGCAAAGCCGTTTGCACTGTAATACAACATTGTTGTTAATTTTACAGTATTTTTAGTTTGTTGTTTTGAGTGAAATAATCGAGGTTTCCCGTTCGCATGTTGTGCTTCCTGAGTGGAAAGGTTGTGAAAGTCACATCAAACAAGTATTTTCCATCTTTCTGCACCCTGAGGCTCGTACCACTAAACAGCTGCTGTGGAAAACATCCAAATAATCAATCTATTACCATCATTTATTTTCTCAGAAAGTAAAGTGTTTCCACAAGCAGACAATGCCGAGCCTATTCTTCCTCGTGAATGGAATCATTCTTCAGTTCAACTTACAGTGGCTTTATTGTCACTCATAAACCATAATTTATATGGGAGTTCAAAACAAAAAAGGCCCTCAGTGAGGGGAGCATGTGAATGAGATCTGTGAGTCTCTCACCATGGAGGCTGTTCATGGGAGCAGCTGCATGAAGCTGACGCACCAGCTCACGAGGACAAAGTCAACAAGCGCAGACAGACTCATGTTAATGACCAAAGAAGAAGCGGCCGCTGTCCTCCCAGAGCTCAGTGACACCCAATGATGAGACAAAGGAGCTTTTCACCAGTCGGATGGTGCAGAAGCAAATAGTAAAATAACTGGACTGAGGTCAATAAGTGGATCTTCCCCCCAGGCGGCGAGTCCTGGCTGTGTGCTGATGAAGAGATGTGATTATGTACATCGCACATACGAATAATCTCAACGTAAACATTGGTTTTCCAAGTTTAATAAAAAAAGAAGCAATAACATATGAGCTTTTACAAACAAACTTTCCTTCATGAAATCTCACAAAGATCCCAAAACAGGAAGTTCTGCCTCATTAACTCAGCAGAGCTGCAGTGAACCGGTTCTGTTTCACTGGTGTGTGAGCAGGAGCTGCTGGTTCTGTTTCACTGGTGTGTGAGCAGGAGCTGCTGGTTCTGTTTCACTGGTGTGTGAGCAGGAGCTGCTGGTTCTGTGGCGAACGCACTGCCTGCGAGCTGCAGACACTCCATGCTGCGTCTGTGTCAGATGCAGCATGGAGTGTCTGCAGCCTATACTCCATGCTGCATCTGTGTCAGATGCAGCATGGAGTGTCTGCAGCCTACACTCCATGCTGCATCTGTGTCAGACGCAGCATGGAGTGTCTGCAGCCTACACTCCATGCTGCGTCTGTGTCAGACGCGGCATGGAGTGTCTGCAGCCTACACTCCATGCTGCGTCTGTGTCAGACGCGGCATGGAGTGTCTGCAGCCTACACTCCATGCTGCGTCTGTGTCAGACGCGGCATGGAGTGTCTGCAGCCTACACTCCATGCTGCGTCTGTGTCAGATGCAGCATGGAGTGTCTGCAGCCTACACTCCATGCTGCGTCTGTGTCAGATGCAGCATGGAGTGTCTGCAGCCTATACTCCATGCTGCATCTGTGTCGGATGCAGCATGGAGTGTCTGCAGCCTACACTCCATGCTGCATCTGTGTCAGATGCAGCATGGAGTGTCTGCAGCCTATACTCCATGCTGCATCTGTGTCGGATGCAGCATGGAGTGTCTGCAGCCTACACTCCATGCTGCATCTGTGTCAGATGCAGCATGGAGTGTCTGCAGCCTACACTCCATGCTGCATCTGTGTCAGACGCAGCCGTTGGCAGCCAGCGAGGCAGCAGCAGGGGATGGACCTGAGAGAAATCCTCAACATCAGGACGACGTTCAGGGCGACGTTGACTCGGCTCCACGACGTGTGCGTGTATGTCATGCATTAGTTATGAGGAGAACAGGTTTAATGTATGACTTTTATGTTCATTGTTCATCATTTTCTCTCTGCGTGCCAGAGAGCTATCGTTTACTTTTATACTTTACATTTTCTAATCAGCAGTAAACATAAAGTATACATGCTTTTTGCAGACATTTGGTCAAAGTTTCAGACATGTTAGCTGTACTTTGTGTACCAAATATTTAAAAATATGTATTAAATGTTAGTAGAGTATGGGGCTAAAACTAACAGCCCGGAAAGAGTTGCAGTGGAGCGGATCCTCATCGAGAGGCAGGCTGATGCTCTGAGGGCTCGAGGTCGAGGGTCAAGGTCAGTGCAACAGATGCTCTGCATCACACTGGAGATGTGCAGCAGAGGGCTGAAGGTCACTGAGAGGACATGTGAGTCACACACACACACACACACACACACACCAGGAGAACAGCTGAACCGAGTGTTCAAATGTTAAAAACTAACATTTAAGAAATAGCATGTCAAGGGTAATACATCAAAAATTACTTTCCCCACCGTGCTTAGTCCTGTTTTGTGGACGCCGTCACAGGATCTTCTGCTGTCGTGTGATCCTGACCTTGAGATGGACCTTGACATGTATTTTCTGAACTTCTAATTAATCATATCTGGTTATGCATCATCGTCCTCACAGCTCAAGTACTGGCTAGAAGAGGCTGACCTCTGACCCCACGATGGAGAAAAGCTCTTCATGAGGAAAGCAGACCGATGGAAGATGGCTGTGGCGTTTTGCTTGCGTCTGAATGTGCAGTGAAACTTTACTGATAAGTTCTTTTAGTAAACACTGATAACTCCTGAGAACAAAACATGACTGCGCAACCGCACATATTTTCATCATCATTTCATGACTGATAGCAGAAATGACAATCTTTTGTTTTCTGCACAACACAGAAAATACTTTAACCTTTTTCAAGTTGACTGTTAACAAGTCAGCTGTTCTTTTGATGTTTTGATGTTCGTGTAACCAACAATGCATTGAAACGGATAAAAACACATGTGTGGACTGTACAAACAAATGGCCATGCAGAGGTGTGTGTGTGTGTGTGTGTGTGTGTGTGTGTGTGTGTGTGTGTGTGTGTGTGTGTGTGTGTGTGTGTGTGTGAGGTCGTGTCATTACCAGAAATGAGAAGTTGCGCCCGTACGGCTGGTCTGAGCTGAATGTGTTTTGGCTCATGTTTAACATATTCACACATTTCTTTACTTGGCACATTTTGTATTTTCTTAAGTCATCATTAATAAATAAATAAAAACGAATAAATACTGTGGTTTGGCATCACAAGATACCGTTACACTTGACCACATGATGACTTCTGGGAACTGGAAGTGACGCCAGAGCAGAACATCCAATCAGACACGACAACTTCCCACATTGTTGTTTGTTCTCGTCTTATTTGTTGTATTGTTATGTTGTCTGCACAAATGTATTGTGTATGAATGTAATCTTTAAAGCTCGTGTTCTGTGTTACTTAAAGTACCCTGGATGGTACATTGGGTCCAGGTTAAGAAACACTGATGAAGACCAAACGTTCTCGTCCTGCTGCTCAACCTGACTGCGTTCATGTGTCTGCTTCAAACTCAGGAAGTGAAACAAGTGAGGTTTGCATGTGAGAGAGATATTCTAATGGCACCAAGTAGAACATTTGGTTATGAAAGCTCAGAGACGAGGAGCGGGGCGCCGCGTGGTTTTGTTGGTCGTGCGTCAAGGTATTTCGTGACCTTTCAGTTGAAAGATTTTGCATAAAGTTTGCATTTCTTTAACATTTCAGACTGTGAGGGAGCAATCTGTCTCTCTCCTGAGGCTATTTACACTCTTTAAACACACACACACACACACACACACACACACACACACACACACACACACACACACACACACACACACACTATGGTTCTATGTCACTGTATGTTCAACATCTGAAACATGTTATCATTTATATTTTTCGTTTATATCGTTTAAATAATGCCTAGAATACACAGAGTGGAATAAAACAGATTAGATCAAACATATGACTTATAAAGAGACAAATAGACTGAATATGCAAAACATTGTGTTCACATGAAACAACAAAAACAAGAGCAGGATCAAATATAATGTGATCAAACAGATGAAACAGCACATATGACGTATGATACAATCATTAGTGTTATTTTCCAGCAGAGATGAAGTACGATTTGTTGGAGCTAAAGGAAGCTAGCTGAGCTAGCTGAGCTAGCTGAGCACCAGCTTTCTGTTTCTGTTGCTGCGCGAGGCAGCGCCCGGCGGAGGGACATCACGTGGTGACACATCTCCAGCACTGACGTCACCGAACCCATCTCCCAGCAACCCCTCCACCAGCACTCACGTCACCGCGAGCCCGAGCCGCACGGTTGCCCAGCAACCTGTGCCTTTCGCTCGAGCCCGGACTCGCCTTGCGCTGCGCGCGGAGCTCTGACGCGGGTGTGACGTCAGTGAGGCGGGTATCAATTTGTTATGGTGGCGGAGGGAGGAGGAGGAGGAGGAGGAGTTCCCCCTGTGAGTGCCGAAGCCCTGCTCTGCATTCCGGCGGAGCCACTCACCGAGACCCGGTCCTCTCTCACCGAGACCCGGTCCTCTCTCACCGAGACCCGGTCCTGTCACAACGAGACCCGGTCCTCTCTCACCGAGACCCGGTCCTGTCACAACGAGACCCGGTCCTCCCTCACCGAGACCCAGTCCTCTCACAACGAGACCCGGTCCTCTCTCACCGAGACCCGGTCCTCTCACCGAAACCCGGTCCTCTCACACCGAGAACCGGTCCTCTCACAACGAGAACCGGTCCTCTCACAACGAGACCCGGTCCTCTCACAACGAGACCCGGTCCGGAGAAGTAAAAAAGTCAGAATATAGAGAAGAAGAAGAATAAAAGTCCCTCCGCGCGTGTTCTCGTGTGGACTAGTTCGCGTCTCCTCTGAGCCGAGAGAGAAGAGCTCCATGTCCGCTCGTTGAGGTAAGAACACTCTTCTCTTTATTGCTGATCGGAACCTTTCGGTCATTTGGTCATTTCTCAGAATCCAAAGCTACTTTCTGATGTGGTCGTTCGAGTTTATTCTCTTTAACTTAATATTTAAAAGTAACAAAAAGTCACTTTGTAATGTAACTACATTGGCATTAGGGGAATAATCAATGTTCAAGTCATTAGGAAGTATTTGTACTTTCATTTTGTGTCTGATTATAAGTCATGTGTTTTATTTCGTTGAAAGTATCACACTCACTCATTCTCCAGTGAACTCCTTGTAGAATAAAGTGTACAGTCTGGGCCACATGCTGAAGACACAAACACCTGCCTCATAATGTAAAACCGTATCTGTGGATACAGTTGAATGAGAGCAGTGAAGAACAGGTCTGTCTTGGTCCCTGCAGGTGCTGAAGTGTCCCAGCTGCATCATGGTGGTCCTGACGGAGGGGGCGGCTCAGGCCAGCGCGGCCCCGGGAAGGCCCCTGCAGGTCGGCTTCTACGAGATCATCCGCACCCTGGGGAAGGGCAACTTCGCAGTGGTGAAACTGGCCAGACATAAAGTCACCAAAACACAGGTCAGCTGCTGCTCTCCAACTGCTGTGACTATTTTTTTGCACATTGACACAGATGCATAATACTAATTTTTCAGTTTGCTATTTTTTTTTAGGTGGCTATTAAAATCATTGACAAGACGAGACTGAACCCCTCCAACCTGGAGAAGATTTACAGAGAGGTGCAGATTATGAAGCTGCTGAACCACCCCCACATCATCAAACTCTACCAGGTGTGTGTTATCTGCGGTGTGTGTCATGCATGTGCGGTGTGTGTGCAGATGGTGTGTGCGTGCAGCGGAGCGTTATTCAGCCCGCATTACAGCGTCAACTGAATTCGGGTTATGTGGCGGCTGCAGGTGCAGGGACACTTTGCAAAGTGGGTACAGATGCATTCCCCTCAGAAAGCTCAGAAAGCTCAGGAACCCGGCGGAGCGGAGCCGTGTGCCTCGTCACTGTTCACATGGACGCAGCGGCCACATGGCGGCCATTTTTGATCTAAGTGGTTTGTACTGGCTTGTTGCAGCTGCTGACTCTCAGAGCACATTGAGTCATAAGTACAGCACAACAGCATTAGTGCAGTCCCTTCTGACCTCCCTCTGTGTGTGTGTGTGTGTGTGTGTGTGTGTGTGTGTGTGTGTGTGTGTGTGTGTGTGTGTGTGTGTGTGTGTGTGTCTAAGAGAAAGACACTGAGTAATCATGCGACCTGTCAGTGCTGGGAACAGGGCAGGTTGTGTTCAGTTACACAATGGTTGAGGTGACTGCAGATCTGCTGGATTAGAGTCTGGAGACTTGTGTGTGAAGACGTGTCACCAGGTGTGTCCGTTAATCCCAGTTCTGTTTAAACCAGGTGCAATGTGTCTGCACGTCACGTGAAGGCTAATCATATTGAAGACTTAGTGAAGAGAATCCGCTTTTTCCTCCTCAGCCTCCTCGTGAGGTTGTGGCTGGCGTCTGGAAAGAAACACACACACACACACACACACACACACACACACACACACACACACACACACCGACGCAGGCAACCACACAACATGGCCTCTTTGCTTCATGGTACCTTGCCGTTGTTTTGCTTCTTTTAAGGATAACTTCATGTTTTAAACAGCTGATCAGTATTTACTGAAAATCATGTCCTATAAAGGTGGCTTCACCACATGAAGGAAACAAGGAGACGAAACTCTCCGTCAGGAGGTGACATCGTGCAACCTTCCCTTCTTCCAGCGTCACAGTTGTGAGAACTGATTGTCTTTGCCTTATATGCTAGTTAACTAAATAGGAATGTTTAAGTAAAACCGTTTAAAGGCTGGAGACGTAAAGAATGTTTAGTCATTATAATGATAAGCTTCATAATAGTGATGAGCTTATTAGAATGATAAGCTTTATTATAGTGATGAGCTTTATTAGAATGATAAGCTTTATTATAGTGATGAGCTTTATTAGAATGATAAGCTTTATAATAGTGATGAGCTTTATTAGAATGATAAGCTTTATAATAGTGATGAGCTTTATTAGAATGATAAGCTTTATAATAGTGATGAGCTTTATTAGAATGATAAGCTTTATAATAGTGATAAGTTTTATTATAATGATAAGCTTTACAATAGTGATGAGCTTTATTAGAATGATAAGCTTTATTATAATAATCAGCATTTCCAATCGAGGTTTACAAGAGTTGTAGAAATTAAGTGGTAAGAATAAAATATTGTTAAATAATATAAAATGTTTAAATGTTCTGAGTCAAATGTCAAGTACATATATTCACACTATAATGGTGAAGGTAAATGCAATAAGACTGTTATTACTCTCAGTCTGACATGGATGACCTCTGTCTGCATGTGGTCCTTCTCTCCGTGACCTTGGCGTGTCGGCGTGCTGCGAGTCACACGCTTGGTACTCGGTGATGGTGGAAGAGATCTGAGACCCAAACATCAGCTGCTGCTTCCTTCTCTCTCGGATCTCATGAGAGCGAAACGTTATTTTTCCTCTCGTCAAGGCTCATCGAAGCCTCTTTGTCTCAGCCTCTCTGTGACCTTCATCTATCACACTCCTCCTCTTCAGCCCCTCTGCCAGTGTACGCCACAAACTCTGCACCCACAGACGGGTTTCACATGTTAGTGCATCACAGTGCTGAGAGAAATGTCAGCCGGCATTTTGAGAAGATTGTACAATACTGCACAAGACATGTAAAATATCTGCTTCTAATAGAAAAGTGCAGCGATTAAAGTGTTGGGTTTGAATATTTCTCTCAGAGTAAACGTCACTTTATGGAAGATAAAACAGAACACTTGGGCAGTGAGGACGTATCTTGCTTCTTTTGGGTTCAGGGTCCTTGACGTCAGCAGCACCTCAGGGTGACGGAGCCCCAGGGAGGAGGAGGGGCCGGGGGGGGGGGGGGGGTGAATCATCCCTCTCTTGTTTCTAAAGGTGGATGAATCTTATGGTATTTAGTTGACGGTGGCTGAGGCCGCTCCTGGGAAATTAAAGCCTTCTATGAATTTTAAATGATTTCACTTCTGGTGTTTTCCACGCGCTCGCTCGCCCGTGTGAACGTCTCTCTATTGTTGAGGAGATAAGGAGATGATCTGTTCCATCTAAAGTCCAGCCTGAGGGAGAACATTTCAATAATAATGTGTCTGCGTGTGAAGCATTTATGTGTTTCCCTTCTGGGTTTGTGGTATAAATGTGTTTTAAACATAATGTGGATCCATGCAGGAAGTCACTGCTTACGCAACAGGCCTTTCATGAAACCAGAGCGAGCATGAGCTGCAGGTGGTTGGTGCTCATGTCTCATGCAACAGAAGCCTGCAGCGAGCTGAACTCTTTCACTGGTGGTGATCTAACCGTGGATGACGCTGGTTTGAACTCTCTTTCCTCTCATTGATCTCAGGTCATGGAGACCAAAGACATGCTGTACATCGTCACAGAGTACGCCAAGAACGGAGAAATGTTTGGTGAGTTAGCTTTTCAAATGTGTTTTCTCTCCTTTTAAATTGAATGTAGGCTAGCGCTCGACCTGAACTAAAATATCGTCTGTCCCTCCAGACCACCTGACCTCAAACGGCCGGATGAGTGAAGATGAGGCGCGGAAGAAGTTTTGGCAGATCCTCACAGCCGTGGACTACTGCCACCGGCACCACATCGTCCACCGAGACCTGAAGACAGAGAACCTGCTGCTGGACGCCAACATGAACATCAAGCTGGCCGGTAGGTCTGCTGCTCGCTGCCATGCAGCCGCTAGTGGTTTGCTGGAAGGCAGGATGAAACTATTCTGAATCAAGGGATTGTTGTTGGAAGACTCTTATGATTAGCTCAACGTGATCTGGTCCAAAAGAGTCCCAGAAGACCATGGTGATGAATCAGAAGGGGAACGTCTGCTTCCGCCCCCCCGAGCGTTGAACAGTTGTGTGTCTTCTTGTGTCCGACAGACTTTGGTTTTGGAAACTTCTACAACGCGAGGGAGGCTCTGTCCACGTGGTGCGGCAGCCCGCCGTACGCCGCCCCGGAGGTGTTTGAAGGGAAAGAGTACGAGGGGCCGCAGCTGGACATCTGGGTACGCTTTTAGAAGGATAACGGGATTATTTAATCCAGCATCCATTTTCTCCTCGTGCTCACATCCTGTGTTGTGTCTCCAGAGCCTGGGGGTGGTCCTCTACGTTCTGGTGTGCGGCTCTCTTCCGTTCGATGGGCCGAGCCTTCCTGCCCTCAGACAGAGAGTCACAGAGGGACGATTCAGAATCCCTTTCTTCATGTCTCAAGGTAGACCAGCAACACAGCTCGAGAAAATAAACACTGCTAATTAACAATTCTGTCTAAATTTAAAGTGCTCAGAATCCAAAACTCATTCTTGGACTTCGTCCCCAGACTGTGAAAACCTGATCCGCAAGATGCTGGTGGTCGACCCGGCCAGGAGGATCAGCATGGCCCAGATCAAGCAGCACCGCTGGATGCTGGCGGACCCGACGGCCGCCCACCAGACCCTCAGCCACTCCCTGACGGAGTACAACTCCAACCTGGGGGACTACAGCGAGCCGGTGCTGGGCATCATGAACACTCTGGGCATCAACCGCCAGAAGACCATCGAGGTGACTGAGCGCCGCGTTTTATGACTTTGATCATGCTTAAGAGAGGGAAGGCCGAGCACGTGGTTACAGCTTTCACTGCACGAGCTGCAGGACGCTGCGAAGACAGGAGGCGCGAACAAAGAGGCCACACCACTAACCTGCTGTGTGTCCTTGTTCTCAGTCTCTGCAGAGCAGCAGCTATAATCACTTCTCTGCCATCTACTACCTGCTGCTGGAGCGAGTGAGAGAGCATCGCAGCCAGCAGCTGAGCCGGCAGTGCGGGACGTGGAGCCAGAGAGCCAGGAGCAGCTCGGACTCCAGCGGCCCGGAGGTGAGTGTGCAATGAGCTGAGACTCATGCGAGTCCTGAAGTAACCTCCTGCCGCTTCACACTCAGGGCTAAAGCACGGTGTCCTTCCTGTTTGCAGGTGATCATGGAGTCCACCGACTGCTTTAGAGCCACAGCATGTTCTCTTCCAGCCAAAAGCCCTCCAGTGTACCCAGAAATGGAGTATGACCAGAGTGGATTGTTCCAGGTAAATTATGATCAAACTTGAGCGCAGTCAGCAGCTCAGAGGTCAGGAGACTTCACCCTCTTCCCTTATCTACGGATAGACCAAATACTGCACCTGTCAATGAGTAGCTAAGCGCCAGCTCTCTGTGTTCCAGCGCGTGGTGTTTCCAGTGGAGGCCAGCCTGAACAGACTGCTCTGGAACCGCTCCATCTCGCCCAACAGCCTGCTGGAGACCAGCATCAGCGAAGAGGTGCGACCCCGCGACCTGGAGGAGGAGGAGGCCACGCAGCCTCTCGGGCCTCTGCTGCCTCCCATCACCACCTCCCGCAGACACACGCTGGCCGAGGTGTCGGCGGGTTTCCACCAGTGCAACCCTCCATGTAAGTGTGTTGTACTCTCTTCATCAATCTACAGCCTGTCACACGTGCGGCGTCCCAACGTCTTCCCTGTTCTCCCTCTGCAGGCATTGTGGTCAGTCCCTCTGACGGGGCTTCTTCTGACAGCTGTCTGAAGTCTTCATCCAGTCCAGCCCCCGCCGTGCAGGCGGCGTGGGGTGATGTGTCGACCCTGCTGGCCTCTGGGACGCAGCATGCAGCTCTCCTGCCTGCTGGAGCTCCCCTGGCGCTCTCCTCCCACCTCCTGCCCCAGGCCCAGGGCAGCCTGCCCGCCGCCAGCTTCCAGGAGGGCCGCCGAGCCTCCGACACCTCGCTCACACAAGGTGCGGGCGCGTGATCTCCAGGGTTGTTTATCGCTGGGATTCACGAGGAAAAAGAAGTAATGCGTCACGTTACCGGATGAAAGGAGGCTTGTGTAACGCTCTCCCATGCCTTTCCCCAGGACTCAAAGCTTTCCGCCAGCAGCTGAGGAAAAACACGCGCACGAAGGGGCTTCTGGGATTAAACAAGATCAAGGGCCTGACGCGGCAGGTCTTTCCTTCAGCCTCCAGTAACCGAGGCAGCCGCGGGTCGCTGGGTCCGGCTCTCTGCGAGCGCCGCAGCATGCTGGAGGAGGTTCTGCACCAGCAGAGGTGATGACGCTGAAGCCTTCCTGTCCTGACCATGTCTGAGGGAGCGGGTCAATAGAGAGTCTGATGTTCTGCCTTCTGTGTTCCAGGATGCTCCAGATCCAGCACCGGGCCCAGCCTCCGGTCCCAGCAGCTCAGACTGGACCTCCACAGCAGAATCCGCTGCTGTTTCTGGCTCAGCACCAGTCGCCATCTCCTCCACCGACGACAGTGTTCGCGTCCTCCTTCATGTTGGAGGCGCCCGCCGCCGCCGCGCTGCCTGCTCAGCCAGCTCCGGTGGGTTTACAGCACGACCTCTGGGAACAAGCCCTGAAGACTCCCTCTTCCTCCTCCTCGGCACCCTGCTACTCTTCCTCGCTGTCCCCGGTGGCCTCCGCTGCGTACCTTCTGGAGGCTCGCCTGCACATCAGCCAGCACGCGCCGCCTCCGGCCCACATCGGCCTCCACCAGCAGCCCCGGCCTGCAGCTCGAGGCGGCTTCCCCGTCTCCTTCAAACCCGCCGTGTGGAGCATGGGCTCGGCCTCCGGCGCCGACCCGGACGTGCAGGAGCTGTGTCTGGCTGCTCAGCAGCAGCTCGGCAGCTGCGTGATGGTGAAGTAGCGACCGTTCTCTCTCTGCAAGAACAACCACCGAGAGGAAAAGAGCAGGCGTGAGGAGGAAGAACAAAAAGCAGATGCAAGAGACAAAGTACACTTTACTTCACAACACGCGGTACACATATGAGTGTGTGTGTTGTGTACACTTTTGATATCATATAAGCTACAGACGAAGCAATAACCAAACTCTGGACCAGACGTTGAACCCGTGTCCGACGCCAGAGGAGCAATAATAAAGTAAAGCAGAGATGAGACAGTGACCGCTCACATGTTTTCATTCTGTCTCTTCGCAGTCGGTTGAAGACAGGAAGGCTCCTCTTCCTCATTATTTTTATAGACACTTCTTGTGTCATTTCCTGCTCTGGATGTTTTTCACGTGACTGGACAGAAGACCAAAATATCATTTCTCCACTTCGTTCGCCTTTTTTAAGAGACATTTCTGTGTATCTGCGCTTCACTGAAGCAGCTGATTCGTGTTGAAACTGTGATTCTTTTGTTTGCTATCGTAGCTACGCAATGCTGCTTTTACCTCAAGTCACAAAAGAACTGCTTCATCCTCACCAGCCAAAGAGAAGGCAGGTGTGTGGCTGGTTCATGGAGCACAACAGGTACATCGCTCTACACATGTGAATACACAGGCCGTATTCTTCCTTCATGA
>NW_027176212.1:77500-80000 GCF_023055335.1 Clinocottus analis | reverse complement strand
GGAAGTGATGAAGAGCAGAGCGCTGCTCGTCACATGGTTTCAACCTGTCACGTGTTGAAAAACATCACAAATCATGAGAGAACTTCTTGTAACTTTATGACTTTATGTCAGGCGGCTGAAAGCAACTTTTACAGTCGGAACATTTTGAGTTCACTTCATGAACACACGAGCAGTTTGTGTTTCTGTAAAGCCTCAGCACACACACACACACACACACACACACACACACACACACACACACACACACACACACACACACACACACACACACACACACACACACACACACACACACACACCCTGCATTAGGGCACAGAGATACAGCTGAGCAGCATCATGGCAGTTCATCTGGAACAAAGCACCAGTAATGACTCTGTAGATATATATATATATATACATATATATATATATATATATGTATATATATATATGTATATATATATATATATATATATATATATATATATATATATATATGTATATATATATATATATATATATATATATATATATATATATATATATATATGTATATATATATATATATATATATATATATATATATATATATATATATATATATATATATATATATATATATATATATATATATATGAACAGACCATTAGCGTACTGACATCACTGCTCCACGCTGGATGTTTGATTTGGAAGCTCGTACATCAGCACAAGAGATGAAAGAGAAGTGCACAACAGACACACACACACACACACACACACACACACACACACTCCCCCCCCCCCTCCAGAGTGTCAGCTGTGAGGGCTATGACGCACGTTGGGCTCTGTTAACATAGTACAGCTGGCTGTGTGAGAGCGTTCCTCTGCAGGCTTCACATTCCTTCTCTCTGAACCTCCAACAGATGAAGTGACTGAAGCAACGAGCAACGAGCAACGAGCAACGAGCAACCAGCATCACGCAGGTCGTCTGCAGCCTCCGCTTTGCATCTCTATTGAGAAGCAAGAAGAGGACTGCAATATCCTCCTGTTAACAAATGATAAGCAGAAGTACAGCTGATCTCAAGCACTGCTGCAGCTCGTGGACCAACACATGGGACGATAGATACTTCACTACACAACTTGACAAGGGATTGTTGTCATGTGGCATTAATATTTTTCCGTGTGCTCTTCTCTAAAAGAATAAACAGAGACAACAGAGTTGTGTCTGCGCGTCATGAGATTCACTGCTTGTTTCTAACGCTGCACCTTCGTCCTCCTCCCTGCAGCGCTGCATGTGTGTCTGCAGACTGAACTACAGGAGGACAGAGCAGAGTCTCACAGCCTCGTGGTTCATGACACACCAGTGTCAGAAGTTGTGTGTCTGTGGAAACTGGAAGGACTTGAAGCCGGACGGTCGGTGCGTCACTGAGCCTGACGCCAGGCCGCCAGCTCCTCTTGTGACAGCAACACAGAGCAGCTGCTGGTTACTGAGGCTTATGGGAAGAAACCCTCTGATATCAACGCTGCCGCTGAATGACCTTTGACCTCTTGAACTCTCGCCGTGTCCTCAAAAGCTGCCTTTCCCTCCAGCGCTGCACGAGGTCCAGCTCAGAGAGTCTGAGAGGAACGTTTTCATCACCGATGATCGATTCAACCGTTACAGTTATCACCCCCCCCCCCCCCCCCCCCCCGCAGGGACACATGATGTCATCGAGCTGCTCTGACATCAGCTGATCCTCAATACAGCCGACAGTCTGCAAGATGTTTACAAGTCTGTCCTTCATGCCTCAGAGCGGTTGGTTAAACAAGATGTGTGTGTGTGTGTGTGTGTGTGTGTGTGTGTGTGTGTGTGTGTGTGTGTGTGTGTGTGTGTGTGTGTGTGTGTGTTTGCTTGTCTAAGTGGGTCATGTGTGTTTGCACCACTGCACACAGGGCAGGGATGGTTGAGTGTGAGGTCGGCGGTTAGCATTCGTTAGCATTCGTAGCTACATTGTTGATAATTATCGGCTGCAGAGATTCGATCTCGTGGTGTTCTGGTGGTTGTTGTTCGGTCACAGATCCTCGGCCGCTGTGTAAATCCTTTGTGTCTGTCACGTCACGTGTTTCCCGTCTCTGTTGCACGAAGTTGTCGTGTGACCGTAGGTCACATGACAGGAAGAAGCACTTGGTTAAAGGAAGTTAGCGCACATCCTGTTGACATCATCATCTTGCGTTCTTTCCGTTTCACTGAGGGAAAAATGACAAGTTAGTTTACTACTCGCTGGCCCGACCTGTTCGGAAAAGAGGATCCTAAAGGAATCGAGAAGGAAGTGAGGAGGTTGGTCGGGGAGTTGATTCAGAGTTTCCTCGTTCGGCTCCAGCCGCCTCGTTAAACCGCCGACAGCAATAAAGCAGAGCTGGCAGCGGCTCTCCAGGGGCATCGAGCGGGAAAACCCTTCAGTGACGTAAGAGATGAATAAACCAGATGCAGGACGGGCCCAGAGCGCAAAGCCTGCTCCTCTCCATCGTCTACACAAACACACCAACACGACAACAACACACC
>NW_027176212.1:30000-72500 GCF_023055335.1 Clinocottus analis | reverse complement strand
CAATATGAAGAGGTGCAGGACAACGTCATGTATATTGAACTCGTGATGCAGATGAAACGACGGCTTCCAGAAGATGCAATGACTTTAAATGGTGAAAAGCAGAAGTTGTGAATCTCCTCTCGTGTCTCTGATATCATAAATCACCAGAAGAGACTCGGCTGTGGTTCAGGACCCGAGCGTGATGAAGTGTTGCTGCAGGCCTCAGACTGAGAGGCGGTTAATCTACAGGAATGTGGTGAAGCCCTCTCTGCTGCCCACGGGCCAGAGCTGACACCCTGCAGCTTTATGAGAGTAGAGGCTCCTCATCGAGTATCATGAGGAATATTTTCCCTTTTTGCTTTGAGGTATTAAAACCAAAGCGTTGTAAGAAGAATAACTGCTGTTGCCGACTAGAGACACCGTGGCCCTTTAAGTTTAAACTGAACTTAACGTCCTCATGAGGGTTTTAATACTCAGTAGAGATCAATGCCTCGTGTCAGTGCTGCCACCCTGTGGTCATTTGAGACACTACACGTGAAAATAACAAGTGACCAGAGCTTTTATTATTCTTTAAAAAGCTTACTCTTCTATCACATTACATTTATCTAAAATCTAAAATGCTGGGGGAAGCTTTGATTTGACTATATGTCTTGTTTTATTGGAACCAAAGTCAGTGAATCTCCACAGATTTATCCTCCAAAACACCGAGAAAGCAGCGTGATTTATAGCTGCAGGCGCTCATGCGCGGGCTTTTCATAACAAACCATATTGTTCACTTCTTCAACAGGAAGTGACCACGGAGACGTTGCGTCTGACAGCCGGCTTTCAGACCACGAGCGATCCGTGAGGTCATGAGGTCATGAGGTGGAACGCCATCTGCCTCTGACAAGTTGACCCGCCAGCTTTTTCTGGAGAGACAGAACGACTGCAGTGACACTGACTGAGCCGCTGAACACTGAAGAGCAGAATGAAGATGATGTTATGAGTAACAGCTGTTTGTGTGATGCTTTGAAAAGGTCCACACCGGACTCAACTGTCTCACAGCTCTGCAACACACCCGCCTCCACCAGACGAGGCTGCAGTGAAACCGGAGTGAGCTGGGTCTAATCCCATCATGTGAAAGAGCTTTTTCTGAGGAGGCTTAAACTGATGCGTGTGACAGGTTTCCTCCTCACTGAACCCAGAAACCTCCCGTCAGCCCAGCGGAGAGACTGCTGACGTCAAACAAATACCTGCAGTGCAGTGATTGGGATCAGGCGCCATCTAGTGGTTCGGTTGCATATTGCAACCGACAGAAACTTCTCCCATTAGACAAGACGACAAAAATGAAGACGGCCCAATCTTTCAGTGTTTGATTTGTCCACTCTGGGCTTCTGTAGAAACATGTGACTCCTCTGTATGTCGCTATAAACTGATCATTTAAGGCAACAAAGACGCTACGATTTGTATTTCCAGTTTATACACTACAGAAAATACACAATCATTGTATTTTCCATCCTCCTAAATGCTTCTCACTGTCCCACCAGAGTAAAACCAAACCTGGATGTTTGCTGAGCTCATGTGGCCAAAAGAACAACACGTTTGATTTCAGCTCAAAGGAACCGTCACACAGCGACCTGACACCTCCATGTTGGCACCAGCAGCCTCTTCTTGTGCAGGAGGCCTCAGCTGCAGGAACACGCCCGTCCTCCTCCTCGAGCATCCATCCACGACGTCAGCATGTGTTTCATCTGAAAAGAAGTCTTTATATGCTTTCTTAGAGACTGTTTAAGACTTCGCTCACTTCCTGCCCGCCAACTGCTCCCCGAGCGTCTCCACGGTCCAGGAAGGAAAACAATAAAGTTGTTGTCAGGAGTAAAAAAGTGAAAACAAAATGTGACTCTCTGGTCCGGTTCATTCACACCGTTGCATCCAGGTTTATTTTACGCTGCAGCCTTGAAGTTGTTGAATTTTGCTTAGTTTTTTACTCTTTGTACTGTGAACTCTGTCTTTGCGTCAGGAGAAACACCTGCCAACAAGTACCAGAAACAGACCTCACCTGCAGGGAGAAGGGACAGGTGTGAAGATTAAAGAACAGCAGGAAGAGACGACCACGATCACACTGCGTGTGTTTATGTTGCGTCTTTAGTCCTTAATGTTGTGTAGATGTAATTCGAGCTGAAGGTGCCTCTTTGTTTACGTCTCCATTCTCGCTGCAGTAGTTCATCAACTTCTTCTGGAAACTACTGTTTGTATTATTCACTGTAGTCGTGATAATTATCTGAATAAAACCTGAACTCTAAGCTTGTTCAGTGCAAAGGAACAAGGAGACATAGCAGGTGTGTTTAGGATTTAAGGATTTAGTTTGAACCTGCTGTTGGTTTCAGAAGAAATGAATCCGTGTGCTGCCTTCACAGTGACGGAGGTTTACATCCCAGAATGCTTAGCGGTATCTGGAACCAATGAAGCGAACAGTCTGTCAATAAAAAACAGTTTTTTCTGAGCAATTCAATGAGTTGATTAACAAACTACACTCTGGTCTGGTTTAGTTCTGACGTCGTTCCAGCAGCAGAGGAGAACATCAGGTACGATTCATGAGTCACGTTAAGTAAAAATGTGAAATTTAATGAGGTGAAAGTCATTTTCAGAAATCAAGAAAAAACAAGTGTTCATCAATGCTGTCACAGCTTCAAAATCAGGTACCTTTCATTGAGTCCTAGAGTAGATCTGAAAGGGTACAAACTTTTTAAAAAAGAAGAAAGACTAGGGATGGATACGGGGAAGGAAAGACAAGTAGTCATGGCTTGTGGCTCAGAATCGCCCTGAACGCTCTCTGTCTCTGGAGCGACGTCTCTCGTGGTCACGGCCTCCTCCTCCTCCGCCGCCTCCACCTCCTCTTTCGCCGCCGCCTCCTCTTTCGCCGCCTCCCCGACCCCTGTCTCTCGAGCGAGAGCGCCTCTCTCTCGATCTGGACCGGGACCTATGGCGGCTGTGAAGGAAACGATTGTTAGTGGCTTTAGAACAACGGTCTCTGCAGGTTTAGTTCAGCGGCTGAATGTGAAGAACCAGAGGACGTGTTCTCACCCCTTCCTCCGACGGCCGTAGAGCTCTCGCCTCAGCTCACGCGAGATGGGCTTCAGATGCATGAAGTTACAGAAGCCCCCTCGAGTGCATTCCCTGCAGAGAGGAAGACGCTGATGAGTTACAGAACATGACATCAGGGGCTCAAATGTCACTTTATCCAGTTCTTTGAAGGAGATATTAGCAACATTAAGAGATATGAAGAGTCAAAAATGAACTGATTGACTTCCCAACACTAAGCATCTTATAATACAGATCTGAAGTTACTAATGTTACTTAGGTTTATATTGTTAAGTTCCATCCCGTCCTGCAGCACTCACCCCATTTCATATTGGCGACAGCAGGCTTCTCTGAAGTCTGTGACGGGAGAGAGCTCAGCATGGATGGGCTGACCATTAAACCACCGATTATTCAGGTCTATCACGGCCTTCTCAGCGTCCTCTTCATAACGGAACTAGAGGACCACGAGACAGTGAAGAGATGAACGTCACCGGCTCTGAACCCAAGATACACAACATGACAGCGGCATGTGATGCGTGACACCCACCTTCACATACACATTTCCTACTAGGTGGTCCCCGAGGTTGTCACATACGTTCATCTCCTCCACCTCTCCGTACTTCTCTTCCATCTCAGTGAAGACCTCCTGAAAGTCAAAGGAAACGTGTAAAGTGATGCCTTTGTTGTAATGTTGAGAAACAGTCCACGAAAGGACTGTTTGACATTTTGGAATGAGGTTTGCATGCTTTATATGCTTTATTCTTTATGCTTGCAGATCATGTTCAATGAGAAGATTCACATGATTGATGTCTGTATGGTAGAACTGAGGCTACAGACAGAAGCTAACTAGCTTAGCTCAGAACAAAGACTGGAGGAAACATCTCGCCTGGCTCCAAACAAAATGCACCTGCCAGCCGCTCTGAAGCTCACTTATCTCCTTAGTTTGAGTCATACAAAAATGTTTATATATTAAATATTAGTTGACTAGTGAGCTTTAGAGCTGCTGGCATATTATTTTAATCGGTAGACAGCGCAAAAATAGCTATTGATTTGGTTTTACATTACCAATCTTCTCACTGAGCATAAAGCATCATTTCCTCCATGTGTATTGTTTAAAACATGCATCAGCTGTAAAGTGGTGCCGGCTGTGAGGACGCGCACGAGACATTCAGAACTTACCTCAAAAAACTCGTCGTAGTGCTCCTGCATCTCCATGTCACTGATGGCACCTGGAGGTCACAAGAGGAACGATAAGAAAATCAAACTAACATGCATATACTTCATCATTTCTTTGGTAAAGTATGAGCTCAGATTAAACTCCATTCAGGTTGTTATTTACTTTATTTTGCCAGGACCAACCTGGTCTTCATGACCTGGAATCCCATAATTTAAATTACAGAAAACAAAATAAATAGCAGACGGAGCTCTTATTTCTTACCACGTTTAGTCTCATTTATAAACACAACTTCTCTCTCCATGAATATGTATTTTTGAACAATTGTTTAATAATATTTAATAACCAGTCCTTGCTTTTCCAGAACTGGATTGAAAACCAGTTCCTCTTCCAACAGCGAGGACTTTTCCTAACATATTGGTCTCCTCGTTCCAGCTGAAGAATACTGTGCACACCTCTATTAGATATATATTAGAGATACATTAGAGCTCTATTATAGACACAGAGGGGGCAGAAACACTTACAGGTGAGGCCATCGGCAGACTGCGCACTGTTCTGAGGGTTCCGGTAAATATTCAGGAGGGCAATAGTCTGAAAAAAAATAAGCAAACGATTGGGATGATTTGTTTTGATTAGGATTAAGTATTGACATGCAGAGCCCTCATTGGTCTGAAATAAATGTGTCAATAGAACGGATATAAAAATGTACTCCACATTGGTTGTAAGGAAGGAGCAGAGACAGAAGTACAGCAGACAAATTAAATACCCCATATTGCTCTCTGAATGAGCAACGCACTAGCTTTTTAAATACGTATTATCATCAATACACAGAGGCACACATGTCTTCATGACTTTATCATGAGCTCTTCCCAGTCACATGACAATCAGGGCTGTCATGGCCTCAACCACAAGACAACACACCTGCTGTCTCATGACGCATCAGGACACACAGAGAGGACAATGGAAATATGTGTCGCGATCCTATACGGAGTACATAAGAAAACACAGAAAGACACAACGCTGTCAGTGCTTCTTATTTTGTAAACTGCAGGTTCTGCTTGTGGCTCTGCTTCTGACTGTGGCTCAGTGGTGAGCACGGCGGTTCGATCCCCGGCTCTGCTAGACCATGCTGATGTGTCCTTGGAAAAGACACTTTATCCCAAATTGCTCCCGTGGCTGTTCCTACGGTGTGCACATGTGTGTATGAATGCTACTCCTGATGGGCGGGTGGGACCAGAGCTCTCCGCTTGTGTTGACACCAGGGAAGTGAGTCACTGAGCCAGAGTATGTCCGGTACGACATTTTGGACTCGATCTGCAGAGCCCTGGAGCCCCACGGCTGACCAGAGGGTCACGGGGAGAGGGAGCTGGGTATCGAACAAAGAACGACCCTCTGTCGCCCCGAACCGTTCAGACCAAAAGCTTCACATCGTTTTCATATGAAATGAGAAAATATCGTTTTCCCAAGTCGGTTTATCATCTTAAGACTTTTTTTTTTAGAAGTAAAGAATCAACGATCTTACCTGACTGAACGTCGGCTTATTGTGTAATCTGGAGCAGCGGTCGCCATGTCGACAAGCACCGATTTTGAAATAAAAGGAGCAGTTGACCCTGAGGAAGAATACACGATGAAGATGAGGTACAAATGAGATAATCTCTGGACTTTGTTTTTGGAAAAAAATGCAATATGGCTAACAGGTGTATTCTCCTTTTCGCTTGAATGAAAAAGTTGATGTACGACAATATATCAATTACAAAGAAAGTTGCCAATTAATTTACTGTCAATTCATTATTCAATTAATTGACTAATTGATTCAGGTCTTTTTGGAGCTTAACAGGGCGGAAAAACAATTAAAAGGAACCCCTTTATAGGTAACATCACCTCAATTACGAATTACAATTCATGATTCACATTCTCCATACAGTCAACCTTTGTGAACAAGCTGCTCTCAGACAGAAAGCAGCAGATCAAGTCTGTGAGGAATGAAGATCACGAGAAGCATTGTGTTGATGCCAGGCATGTTTGTTTTCTTCTTTACACTTAATATAGCATTATTCTGTTGAAGTGTTCTGTTTTCTTTTTTGACAGAAAAGGCACCGATTTACTAGGAACATTACTCTGAGTGTCTCTTTCCCAAATCATTGTCTATAACAGTTATAGAATTTATACTTGATGACGTCACGTTTTTTTAAAAACAGATTTGTTCATGATTATGAAATATATATTTTGACCAGCCTCAGGCCAAATAAATAACATGCATGCTTTATAAAATGGGCGTAGTTTCCCTTAAATTGGCTTAATACCAGAGACATGCTTCGTGAATCAAACAACGATACCCGTGTGTTTCATACAAAGGCTCCTGTGGGTTCATAAAGTGGCTAACTAACGTTAGCTAACTCAATGGGCGGTGGTAGTTAGTGTATCGGTGTATGTAGTATTTTAATATGTAGGGTGATACATTTTCATTCAGAAAAAGTAACCCTTAATGGCTGTTTTTCCCAGACCATCCTTGCGCCGCTCAGCCCCCAGATGTTGCGCTAACACTCGCGGCGCGGTATTTTACAAACGCGAGCTAGCTAGTTAGCACTAGCTTAGCTGCGAGGCGCTCGCGCCTCTGTAACGCCCCACGCGCCGGACCGCAAACCCCGCAGCGTGCAGCGGCACGAGGCTACGTGGACCGAAGCAGAAACATCTTACAAGGCTTAATAATAAACAAAATAAACGTTAACTACTTACTTATCTTTCTCTGTTCCAAAAATGGACGCCAGGTACTCCGCCATCTTGGCTCGCCTGTGATCAATCGCAGCAATAGCGACAGAACATCCGGGTCGTCTCCTTCACAATAAATGTTGAATCTACACGTAACGTTAGTTTACTGACACTCATTTTTGCACGAATAATATTACAATGTAACAGTGAATTCTGCACAACTTGGCAACCTAATAAAATCAAAAGTGCAATATCCCTGCAGTAGATGCTATCTTCATGGAGCTTATATATTGCGTAATAAAACATCAAGTAGTTTTTGTTAACACTGTCGGTAGTCGATATAACTATATTGGTTTTGGAGTTCATAGTTCGGTGCTGTACTGGTATGTCAAACACACTCGTGTTAGACTATTGTATCCCCATATTAACATTTGCACCCAAATAAAAAAAATGCGATCTTATTGCATTTTATATTTTAATTTTAGTCTAGCATGCTCACTTTGCTGGTCTTGTTTGGTTAATGGACATATGTAAATGACATGATCATGCTTACTTCTTTTGACTGCTCTCACACTATCATTAAACTGTAAATAATACTAATTATTGCAAATAGTCTGTGGACTATTTGTCAATAAAAAATGTTCGTGTGTCCGTTATCCTTAAGCTGTCGGTAAAATCTGTAAGTTTATGGAAAACACTGCTGGTTTTTAGTCTTTTATGTGAAGTGGTGGAACGTAAAATGTGAAACGTCTGTCCGTCTATCGGCGCTTTTAAATTCTCTGAGAACATTACATAAAATTGTTGGCCTATATTTTGAAGGCAGGACCAAATAGGCGGATATGTGTCAATACAGGTCATTTCCGTCTTGAGCGTGACTTTCGAAATAAGAGTTGCCTCTATACTGTACACACGTGTAGCATCGACATGTAAACCCGCTGGCTAAAGTATGCAGCAAATAACGAGTTACCATTTTCATTAAACTAATTCAAAGTAATTATGTAACCTATGTTGACTGCAGGGGCCTGTTGTTAAAGGTGCCACCAAAACAAGGTCAGTGTTGCATTTAGGACCACCAAGTTGCACTGTTAATATAGGCAAATTAAGTGTGCATGATCACTTTCTTATTAAAGCATAAAATATACACATAGGGCCAAACAGAAAAATCAGTCGTACCCTTAGTCAAACCATTAAAGCAACAAACAAGACCAATTGGGTTTCATCAAGATACGTTTATTATATAAATTGTATAAACAATTCAACCAATGAGGGTTAAAAACATGCAAAATATTTACAAAACGACATCATCATATCTACGAACATCTGTTTGTTCCAATAATATTTAACAGCAGATTAACAGAAATGAAACAGTACAAATCTATAGTTGTAATAACTCAGGAGTCAGGATGTATACATTAAAGAAAATTAAGAGCGTCTTAGAGAACAGACACTACTTGTTTTGTCACTAAATATCAAAGTATGCCTTGTTTATTCTTTACAAGTCTTCAAAAAAAAAGCCCAATCACAGTAATGTGTATCACTATATATATCCATCACACACACACACACACACACACACACACACACACACACACACACACACACACACACACACACCTTACTATTGCAAAACAAGGCAGGATTAAGAAACATAAAGTGGCACCTGCACAGTCCTGAGATGTTCTGGCGGAGGGACTGTGTCCAAATTCAGTAGCAAAACCTTTAATATGATTTTAAAAGGGATGTTTTGGGGAATGTGCAGGGAGGGGCTGACCGGAGCCACACGGCTCACGGCCCCTAGCGGACCAACCACGTCCTGCTGCAACAACCAAAATACTTGATTCAAACTACTGGCCCAGTAGCACAGATCCCGCTCCTTATATGCTTACATTTCAAATGAACAGTTTAGCAGGAATCACGAGAAATTACCTAATATAAATTCTTGGATACATGTTAGTTACTTGAAGGAATTGTTGATTGTTTTTTGCTCAACAACCGAAGAGTATGTTATTTGAATAAATGACTACCATGGCATAAATATCTGAAGAGGAAACGTCAGCTTTATTAATTAAAACACAAACGTTCATATCCTGGGCATGTATACTAATAATACGATTTCAAAAACATCATCGTTAATAAAGTCCACAGTTAAACAAAGACAAGGTACCTTTTGTATTTCCCATACAAGTTTAAGGGTAACTGTCTGCCAGTTAGTCTCCGCCCTCCTCGGAGAGTGTAGTTGACCAAAACTTGCATGATACGACCCGACTGTGTGTGAGTTTTGACTGCTTATATACCACAGTTGAACATAATCCAACATCTTCTAAGGCCGACATTGTGAGAGGTATGGACGTGTGTGCGATAGACGTGCTTTTAATGAAGGAAGTGGAGACAACTCGCGGACATATTGTGTGCGTTTGTCGCGCTTAGACCCTTCCCGCTATTTTGTGGCTAACTAACTAGCTAGCGTTAGCTGTTGTTGATTAGGCCGTCTCCCTTCAAGACAGTTGTTTAAACACACTCACGGAGCACCGGCCGACTTCCCGTAAGACTCGGTCAACACTGACCGTTACAGATGCTCGGGAGACTTTGTCGCATATCTGGAAAACACCGTCGGGTTTAAGGAGAAACTCCGTCGGCGCTACATCCGCTGTGTGGCTAGCTCCCAGCAGTACAGTGGACGGGCTGATCCCCGTCCAGCCAGCAAACACACGGACACGATTAAACGCGGTTTTCTCGTCCACACGTCTCTGCATAGTTTGCGTGTAACGGAGCGTCGGCTCCGTGTGTCCGCGGCCCCGGAGCCGCTCGGCAGCCGTCGGTTCCCCGCTGGAGCTCGGGTCGTATTTATCGCGGCTGCTCTCGGAAGTCTTGTACGCTGTAAAAACCTTAGCCAGGATTTCCGGCTCCTTTCCATTTGCCCTATGTTGTTTTGTTTCCGTTTATTCTATTTCCGTTTTAAAAGTTTTCTAGGCGCAGAGTCAAAGTGTGATTTTTGCAGATTCGTGTTTTAAGTCACGAAGCGCGATGCGTTTGTAGGATATTTAACCGTTGCTTAGCAGCAGGGTTCACCGTTCTGCGACGGGCTGCCTCGCGCTGCGGAGCTTTGCGCTGCTACGTAGCGGCTAACTTGGTTCAGTGTAAAGCAGGCGCAGTGTCCGGACACGTGCATCCTGTTGTATATATTTAACTTGTATTTGTTTCTACAGCGTGTGTTTATGATGTATAAATGTGTTTGCTCACTGGTTTTGGTAACTTTGGCCTACCAGTTGGCCTTAAGACGCCGAGCCTCGCCCTCGAGTTGGCTAACGTTAGCAGGGGGAACAGTCAGAACTGATCCGGGCGGTCGATGAGGAGTCGAGGCTGAAGGGCCTTTATAGTTGAAAACCCCAAATAGCAGCTTCATGTTTACGTTATGGACCCATAACCCAGCCGCACATTTACACACTGACCTATTCTCTATTATTGTGACAGCAATGTTACGAACTTTTAAGTAGTTTGTACTCTAAACTTTCCAGTTACAGAGTAATATAAAAGGAAAATCACCAGAAGTTGTTTTGCTCCAGTGGTGTTATTGTGAGACAGGAACCGTTTTAATGTTCAGTTCTGATCTTTATGACAGCCACCATTTATTAGCCACATAAAACAAATTTCATTGTATTCTATCATTACATTGAATACTTTGGGGCTTGTTGATGACATCTGATGATGATGCACTTTTAGCCTCTAAAAAGTGTGTGTGTGTGTGTGTGTATGTATATATATATATATATATATATATATATATATATATATATATATATATATATAGATATATATAGATATATAGATATATATATAGATAGATAGATAGATAGATAGATAGATATAGATACATGTATATGTATATATATATGTATATGTATATATATATGTATATACATGTATATATATATGTATATGTATATATATATGTATAAGTATATATATATGTATATGTATATATATATGTATATATATGTATAAGTATATATATATGTATATGTATATATATATAAATATATATATATATATATATATGTGTATATATATATATAGATATATATAAATATATATATATATAGATATATATATATGTATATAGATATATAGAGATATATATATATATATGTATATAGATATATAGAGATATATAGATGGATGGATGGATGGTTCTACAATTTAGGGTATCAATTAACATTTATTAGTTGGTCATTGTCAGTTAATCTGTTGGATAAAACATAATTTATTACTTTCCAACAGTTTGTCTCTCTACACACAGCAGCATGTCTAAAGGTGAACCAGAAGAGATGATCGAGATTGAGATCGATGAACAGGAGAAACAAGCATGTCTGGAGGAAGGGTAGGCTAAGTTATGAGATTTAAATTGTATACTCTTGCAATAAATACACATTTACAGTTATTTACTCCTCTTCTTTCACATGTAGGGTGGAGGAGCAGACCATCACTGCATCAGACCTGATTCAACAAGATATTGACATCAATGAGCCCATTGGCAATTTAAAGAAGCTCTTGGAGCCCCGTATCCAAATGTCTCTGGATGCATATGAGATTTGCTTGCAGGACATTCAGGTAACAACCTGTACATAAATCAAGCATGTAAATATTTCTTCATCATTTATTAAATGCAGGTGCATAATGTCAGTCTGCTAGTAGTCCCTGGAACTGCAGTGTGGCATTGCTTCTTCTTTCAGCTCTGATTTGTCAGATCTGTTGTATTCCTCCTTGTAGCTTCACCCTGACCACAGCCTCTTTGATCAGGGGGTGAAGACGGACGGCACCGTGCAGCTCAGCCTGCAGATAATAACCAAACCAGGTACTGAGAAGAAATAGCTTCATATTGCTGTTCATGTCCAAACTCAAATTGGCCACATCAACCTCACCTGCTTGTGTTTTTTCCTTCATCCAGGCGAGGAGAAGTTGAACATTTTGGAAATTGTGAAGCCGGTGGAAACGGTGGAGGTGGTGATTGATCCAGATGCAGCGGGAGAGGAGGGAACTCTGGTGGAGGAGGGTCAACTCATTGCCGTGGATCGATCTGGCCTGTCTGATGAGACGTCAGAGCAGGTGACGCGCTGGGCAGCAGCACTTGAAGGCTACCGCAAAGAGCAGGTTCGCCTGGGCATACCATATGGTGAGCAAAACGTAAGGTACATTTCTATTGATATCCCTAATGTGGAAACAAGTAAATGTGATGACGTCGTTCTCTCTTCTCCGTAGATCCTGTGCTCTGGTCAGCTGACCAGGTGATCCACTGGGCTGTGTGGGTAATGAAAGAGTTCAACATCGATGAGATGGAAATCGGCAGCATTCACATCCCGGGTCGTGAGCTGTGCTTATTCAGCCAGGAAGAGTTCCTACAGAAAGTTCCCAACGGAGAGATACTGTGGAGTCACCTGGAACTCCTGCGCAAATGTGAGTCACACAGTCGTAGGTTTTAGGAGAGTATGTTGTTGGTTTACAGAGTTTTTCAGAAGTCGGCTGAGGTCAAATGAAGGCCGAAGTTGCGTCTTGTTTGTACCTGGAAAAGTCCTTATGGCCTGATGAGTTCGTATTTATTTCCAGATGTGTTGGCGAGCCAGGACCAGTCTGGAGGGGACGCTACTGTCACCATTGATCAACGTGAGCATTGTATTAAAAAAACATCTGTCAATGGGGAAATGCCTGTGTGGACATTGTCAGCTGAGGACGAGACGCAGCCGTCATGAGCCGCTCACTTGTGGCCCACAGGGCAGCGACATGATTAAGAACAAAGCTGCTGCACTCAAAGGGAGAAATGGTCCATTTACTTACAAATGGAAAAGCTCTCATTAAACATATTGGGCACTAAAAACAGTTGTTCTGATCGTTGATATTATTTGCATCCTTTACCTTTCTGCTTCTCCAGCCGTGCAGATAATCCCAGCTCAAGTGAGCACACCCACCACCATCAAGGTGCTGAAGCAGAGCCGCGGGCCCAGAACGCCCCGCATCTCTGGAGGAGAGGAGCGCAGCTCACCTGGCAACCGCACAGGTAACACGCACTCAGCTACTCGTTATACAATTTCATTCTTTAAGTCATTTGTCTGCATCTCACATGTGAGATATGTCTTATTTTCTACATCTTATGTGATTAAACATTAAACAATTGGCAGATTAATAATTAATAAAAACAACTGATGCAAATGCATCTATTTTCTACAAATGTAATTTTTATGATTCGTATCTTACACTAAACGTTGTTTCTCTGGTGCCAGGCAACAACGGCCAGATCCAGCTGTGGCAGTTCCTGCTGGAGCTGCTGACGGACAAAGATGCTCGAGACTGCATCTCCTGGGTGGGCGAGGAGGGCGAGTTCAAACTCAACCAGCCGGAGCTCGTGGCGCAGAAGTGGGGCCAGCGCAAGAACAAGCCCACGATGAACTACGAGAAACTCAGCAGAGCCCTCAGGTTGGTTTTAGTGTAAAAAGGTGTGAACCGGTGACTTGTTGCTCGACGGTCACATGATGAGGACACTATCGACAAAGCTTCGGTTTCACTTGACTAGACTGTCAGGTTTTATTTGGGCTTTGTGCAGCGAGATCCTGACTTTGTGTTGTCATCCAGGTATTACTACGACGGGGACATGATCAGCAAGGTGCAGGGCAAGCGCTTTGTCTACAAGTTTGTGTGCGACCTGAGAACTCTGATTGGCTACAGTGCTGCCGACCTCAACAACCTGGTGACCGACTGTGAACAGAAGAAACTGGCTCGCATGCAGATGCACGGCATCGGACAGCCCATCACCACAGTGACGCTCGCCACCACCACGCTAGAGAAAGACAGTTAAAGGAGGCGCTCGCCCCGCTGACTGGAAATCAAATCAACTTTATTCTCTTTTTCTCTGACACAACTGTGTCCATCAGACACAGAGACGGAAGGCTGATCCCGGATCAGCGTGGATTATCAACGTTATCATTGTCTTTACTGTTCGACTGAGGCGGGAAAAAAGTTTTGTTTTTTAACCTTTTCTTCAAATCTAACCAAGAGAAGTGAGTTCAGGATGAGGAATATGAGAGATGTGTGTGTGTGTGTGTGTCTGTGACTGATTGCTTGAATGTGTGACTGATGAGCTTTGTGTAACGTCTGTAGTTTAGGATCATTTCCATTGTATATACCGGCATTACATGTTTTTGATAGCCACCAGGACAAGTGTATTTTCATACTTTCCATTAATAGAAGACCTGTTTTGTATTTTATTTAGTGTTTGTTCCCTAAATTGTTGGACCCTTTTTTGTCCACTAGAGGGAATAAAGTGGCAAACATTTTTCTAAACGTCTGAGATTCATTATTTTCATCTGAGGATCACAAAGTGACTGTAAATCACTATAATGCAGCTTGACTCAGGAAGAGATGCTCGGCGACAGACCAGAGGTTATGCACAGTCAAAAATGTTATTCATGGTAACCGAGTGTAGAAAGCTTTATTTTACTCTACGAAGCAAATGATTCATTTAACTACACACCAAGGAAGGTCACAATCAATGAGGGCACAAATCTGATCTTTTTCTTTAAACATGAGCCTCCAAAGACACCCGGACCGAGCGTCAATACAAATCATGTTAAACATTCATCCGATTAAGAGTTTCAGTGAGTATCTGTACATGTGTGGATATACTGTGCAGAGAAGTGATATGTGGTATAAAAGTACAATATGCATGTCACATTCATGTTGACTGGAGGGAAACGTCTCCATGCTGATGAGTCATCCTCTCTGTGTTGATGGTAAACAAGAGTCTGAACAGACATGCAGGCAAAGAAATAAACAGCTCAGGACGAACAGAGAGACACGGGAAATGTAGAAAAATAGAATGTGTGAGAGATTCGGTGAAGGAACGTGTGAAGAGGAGAAAATGTTAGAGTTCTGTCGGCCCAACAGGTCCGTCATCAAACACTGCAGATGAATGTAGAAAGAACACGACGACGCGGTTTGATGCTCATGAGCTGATCTCCCATCAAACGCTTCACGAGAGGAATGACGATGAATCTGGAATGACACTTTCAGAAAACCTGAAGTTTGACCTTTTTGTTCTGAGTAAAAACCAACAACGTGCAGCGACAGCGTGAATTGTCTTCAGGGACGTAACAGGTGTAATATTTGGTGATCAGACTTCCAAAATGAAAAGAGTGCATAGAACGCAAACAGTAACAAAATAGTTTTCCTCTCGGATACTATCACACTTCATATATTACACAGAGCAGGTTGCTCATGCAGCTAACACAACATGAAGCACGGGATGAGCCAACACGCCAAGATTCAGTTAAAGCAAGTCTGAGACAACCAAGCAGACCGGTTCTGAATACTCTTCTTCATATCACAAGGTCACAAAGAAGACACTAGAAATGTACAATCTGGCTAAAATATCTAGTAAGAGGAACGCGCCATCATACAGTTTACTGTATCTGCCACTGCCATGCACTACGTATACTTACAGCTAATCCCGTCTTAATATATTACACATACAAAACAAAATCAGAAAACAAAAACATTCAATATTCTTCAACTTTTACATATTTTGATTATGTATATTTTTTCCTGCGTTTTTTCCTCCTTTTTTGTAAAACAAACCTGAAACAGTTGAGCTCCGATCAGACGGAGAGGCCCATCGCCAGCTGTGACGCCGTGATGTCATCGAGCACAGCAACGCTGTGTGTGTGTGTGTGTGTGTGTGTGTGTGTGTGTGTGTGTGTGTGTGTGTGTGTGTGTGTGTGTGTGTGTGTGTGTGTGTGTGTGTGTGTGTGTGTGTGTGTGTGTGTGTGTGGTTGGGGGGAGTCAGGATCAAATCAAACTGCATGTTGACATGTGTCTGGTCTCGGCTGCAGGACTTCATATGCAGTAAATCAAAAAGCGCTTTCAGGACAAACATGTAGAAGTTGTGTTGTGATTGGCTGGAATGTGCAGGTGGAACAGGGAACCCTTGTCTGGTCAGTTGTGGGTAAATATGAGCTCATGTGTGGCTCTTTACATTTGAGATTCAGGGATTAAGAAGGCTTTGTTCCATTTACCCCTGACAAAGATAAAAATCACACCTTTCCTTTGCCTTGAACAAGGTGAGAGACCAGAACAGACCCTGCAGGTGAGAGAGACCAGAACAGACCCTGCAGGTGAGAGAGACCAGAACAGACCCTGCAGGTGAGAGAGACCAGAACAGACCCTGCAGGTGAGAGAGACCAGAACAGACCCTGCAGGTGAGAGAGACCAGAACAGACCCTGCAGGTGAGAGAGACCAGAACAGACCCTGCAGGTGAGAGAGACCAGAACAGACCCTGCAGGTGAGAGAGACCAGAACAGACCCTGCAGGTGAGAGAGACCAGAACAGACCCTGCAGGTGAGAGAGGAGGCGTCTGGAGGAAATGATGGCGAGCAGCGCTTTAGTTCTGCATCTGCTCAAAGAATTTGTAGGTTGGATTCTCGTAGCCGTTCTGCTGCATCTTGGCCAGATGACGCTCCTCTGGTGTCACGGCTGCATCCACCTGCAGGGATGGATGATATAGATATAGATCATATAGATGATATAGATGATATATATATGATATAGATCATATAGATGATATAGATATATCATCTATATGATCTATATCATCGATATAGATGATATAGATATAGATGATATAGATCATATAGATGATATATATATATGATATAGATCATATAGATGATATAGATGATATATATATGATATAGATCATAACTATAATATATATTTAATAGAGAGCATCAGTGAAACTGTTGTGTTTTAATTGAATGTGACGCGTGGCTGCATCTCCCTCTCAGCCGGGTGGAGGCCTTCCTTTACCTCGATGACTCCGTGGTGGATGGAGGTGTATTGTTTCTTCCTCAGCATCACCAGAGTGATGACGATGATGGTTGCTATGACAACCCCGCCAACCATGAGTCCAATAATGGCGCCTTTATTGGAGCCCACATCCTCAGCGAAAAACACCTGCCGTTAAAAAACAAACCGTTAATGTGCAGAAAGCAAAGACCAGACGTACAACATATGTGATATTTAATATGACCTCATGGGCCTTCGTACCAGTTTCTGATGGTAAACTTCATAACCAGCACTTTGCCTCTCTTCAGTCTCCATCCGCACTTCTGGCATCTCCTCCGGCTTCAGCGCCGACACTGAGAGGAAACACAGTAAAACACTTCCATGTGAGAAGATCCTGCAGGCCGCGCTATGACATCATATTCATGAGAGCTCCTGATCTGGTTATGGAAAATGTTTTACTAGCATGAGTATTATTTTATGAAATAATTATACGACATGATAAAAGGGAATACAGACGCACACGCGCACACACACACACACACACACTCACCAGGCCGTGTGGGGAGTCCTCTGTCTGGAGGACGAGCATCAACGGGCTCAACTGCAGAAACATTCACAATCAAGTTGACATCCACACACATTTCATGACCTTCAAACACACATCTGTGTCTAAAGTGTGTGTGTGTGTGTGTGTGTGTGTGTGTGTGTGTGTGTGTGTGTGTGTGTGTGTGTGTGTGTGTGTACCGTGGTTCTCTGTGTTGGGCTGGTTGAAGCTCTCTGGGTGGATGAAGCCCCGTCTGTCCAGGCCGGGGTCCAGAGGAGCAGAGCTGTAGGCCTGATCCGGCATCAGAGCGTCGTTACCGTAGCTCACCCTGCCGTCCACCTACGCACACGCACGCACACACACACACACACACACACACACACACACACACACACACACACACACGTTTTGGTCTCATTTCAAACCAAACATTTCTGCAGACTGAAGCCACCTTGTTAGGATGGACCACAGTTACAATATGAGATGAATACATCCCGTGTGTGTCACTGCTGCCATCATCTTGACTGTAAGGGAACCCGGAGGTGACTGAGTGAGATGAAACTCTGCTCGTCTGGTTTCCCTCTTCTCCTCATTCACTGTACTTGATGCGGTCACCTCTCTGTGATCACACCGTTCCTCCAGTCAGACCACATCCAGCTCCTGCGCTGCCGGTGACCTGTTGCAGACTGTTTAAAGAGACAGTGCAGCCACTCACCCGGCCGTCGCTCTGCAGGGAAGAGACTTGCTGGGACAGCTCCGCCTGAACCCTCTGCATGACAACAGCTGGCAGGAAGAAGCAGAGAGAGCGTGAGAGAGGTGGATGCAGCATGAGGACGTGTGCAGAGTCCTGGTGACTGAAGACAAAGCAACAGTGGAGATGTTGTCCCAGCAGCTCTTCAGACACGCTGCTGAACTGCTTTCCCTCCGTCAGCCCGACAGGAGGTCGTGAGGAGCGACTTCCTGAAGACGGTCTGTACCGTCTGGAGGTCATATTTAGGTTTATGAGGTGGTGTTCCTGTACGAGCTCATCTCTCTTCACAATGAACAAATCACAACATGTGAGACACCAACAAGAGCTGCTGCCTGTTAACATTAACAATATTTTCATTATTTTCATTTTCCTGACGGATTAATTAATCATTCCGTCTATAACTTGTCAAAAAACAATAAAAAATGTGACTTTCTTACAGTGAAAAGCAACATCTTCAAATGTCTGAACGACGTTATTAAACCTGTATTTAGATATTCAGTTCATTTCCATAACTGGTGAAGCTTTAAACATTTAATCCATAAATGACATTGACGTCGATCGACTAATCAACTTGAATTGTTTCAGCTCTACATAATACGAACATTAAGTAAAAACTGTTGCGTAATCTCTTTCCACTTCATAAAGTTGTATGTTCAACAGCACGATGACTCCCAGCATCCACACGCAGTAAAAGCAGAAAAGCAGACTCACAGACTTGGTTCTGGATCTCGTTGGCCACACTCGGCACTTTGTAGAGCAGCTCCACGGACTGATTCATCCTCTCATCGATCACTCGCAGGTGGGTCAGAACCTAGAAGGTCAAAAGGAAGTGAAGAAGTTACGACATCGTCCAGCCGTTAAAGGCCTGAAGCAGCCGACAGGGTTGAAGTGAGCACCTGAGGGCGGATCTGAGCAGCCTTCTTGGGATCGACTGTGCGGACGTGTTCGTAGTGCTTCAGCGTGTGCTGCCGGTCCTTCTGCTCGGCACGGACGTACTTCTTCAGCAGGCTCAGCACCTGGCGAGCCTGCAGGCGAGCGTTGTGTGGCGTTAAGGGAATCATAAAACATACATGATGTGCTGTATGGACTCCACATGCTACATGCTACGTGCTACATGCTATGTGCTACACATACAGGAAATGTCCTGGGACAGCTCGTGTTATTTACCTCCAAGGTATAGATTACATAAAAGTGTGTGTGTGTGTGTGTGTGTGTGTACCCGTGGGGGATCGGCCTGCAGGGAGGTGAGGTATGTTTCCAGAGCGAGGCGGCGGTGGCTGTTGAGCAGAGCCTCCACGCGGGCCATGTGCGTCTCCACCAGCTGCTGCCGCTCGGCTGCCGCCTCTCGCTCCAGAGCCTCCACCTTCTCCTGGAAGTGCTGCAAACACAGAACATCAAACCACCATGACACACACAGCAGAGGCTGTAGTTTCATGAGAATACACCTCTCATGAACGTTGGCATTGATAAGGGAACTAATGTGTTTTCACAATCATCATCTTTGATATGAACAAATGGCATTAAAACACAAAAGGAGTCGGGATGCGCGTCCTACCTGGATGACGGCTTTCTTGTCAGCACGAGGAAGGTTCTTGGCCTGCCGCTCAGCCTCCTCCCACTCCCTCATCACCTGGACACAGCCAGAGACAAACACTACAGACGTCTGCACACAGCCAGAGACAAACACTACAGACGTCTGCACACAGCCAGAGACAAACACTACAGACGTCTGAACACAGCCAGAGACAAACACTACAGACGTCTGAACACAGCCAGAGACAAACACTACAGACGTCTGCACACAGCCAGAGACAAACACTACAGACGTCTGCACACAGCCAGAGACAAACACTACAGACGTCTGAACACAGCCAGAGACAAACACTACAGACGTCTGAACACAGCCAGAGACAAACACTACAGACGTCTGAACACAGCCAGAGACAAACACTACAGACGTCTGAACACAGCCAGAGACAAACACTACAGACGTCTGCACACGGCAACACACAAGCGTACCTGGGACATCTTCTCACGGTGTTTGGCCTCCAGGCTTTCTTTGGCCTTCTGGAAGTCGGCGTGCTCGCTGTCGTCCCCGGGAGCTTCCAGGTACCGATCCACAGCGTCTGGAGGGCTGGGGGCCACGGTGGGCACTGGAGGAGGACGGACCGGTCAGGGATCAAACACAGGAAACACACAGGGGAGGAAAAGACAACCAGTTCAGATGATGCATGACAGGTAAACACTTGTCGCAGTGCGTGTGAAACACACACTGCAGTGGCAGCGTTACACACACACAGACATCCATGAAATGCGAGCGTGTTAAAGACATACAACGTGTGTTAGCTGCATACAGATTGTTCTAATAAACACACATAATGGACAAAAGAAACACCGGTATCAAGGGACAAAGAGAGATTAGTTCCACAGTTCAAGTGTCTATATCTAATGTGGGAGCCAGGTGATAAGAGGAAAAGTGCTGAGTCAGGATCGAGGCCATTCCACCACGGAGGAGTGTGGGTGGAAACAGCAAATGAACCCGTTAACCTTTAGCAACACCTTCCCCCGTTCACACACTCACTGCTAACACACAGCTGGTTAAGACTACTAACTATTAGTGTTCATGACATCCTGACAGACCCGGAGCTGAGAGTCCTGCTGCAGAGCATGCAAACAACCGAGTGAAGAGGTGCATGCAGACACACACTGACATTCAGCGCTCAGTCTTATTGGTGACGTCCACAGTAAGAAGAACCAGTTAGTGTCAAACCCATGAGATGAGTACTGTAATGGTTTAGAAGTGAATAACTAGCAGCGTGTCATTGCTGCTTTCCAAAAGTGACACTTATCAGCTTGCCTTTGCTTTTTATTGTGATGACAATATTCTACATTTCTTGTCAGCAAATCCCATGAAAGCAATCAGTTGTTGATACGACTAAGAAGCATCTGTGTAGTTTATTCCTCCATCATTGTTAATCAACTATTAAATCTCTGGCGGACATGTTGTCTCCCACATTCACTGCACGGGTTGCTGTAAATATGACGACAGACCAGAATATAGTCTGTGGACACGCTCCCCGACAGATGCTAGAGTTATTCCTGTTTGAACAACATCAGCTGACATCTACGGATGGGTGAGGACATTTTATACCAATGCAACTATACGTCCCATGCTGAAGGAGTTTTACATGTTCGGGGACAGACTGATCATTGTTGGTTGAGGTCTTTTCATTGGATTTGTTTACAGAAAGACAAATATAGAAAACCATCAGCCTCGTCTTTTAGGGCAAGGACTATGAAAAGATGTGCGTTTATCCGAGAACATGATCCCATGGTACTCAACACAAGACAAGCAAGTCCACCTGTCAGGACTCTGAGTGGTTAAGAGCCATCGGCGGCTCAGGAAGAGAGAGAACGAGACAGAGGCTCTGCAGCAGCTGCAGGACGGTCGGGCCGGCTCGTCGTCTCAGACTTACACGAGCTGCTGCAGACCGCCAGGCAGTACTCCTCCGACTCAAAGTTATTCCTGTTGCCCCCGCAGCCCCCAAACAGGAAGGGAGCACAGCGGCCCTTCTTGGGCAGGAAGTACCAGCGCTCCAGCATGGCGTGGCACGGGCCGGACTCCGCCCGAGCCCAACACACCGCTGGGACACGCACACACAGATTAAATATCACATGAAAAGGAACGCACAACATGAGCTTGTTGCGCAATCAACAAAACATGAAGACAAATAAATGATGATGAAACCAAAGGACGTGCGCGAGGCTTCTTACCTCGAACGACTTCCTCAACCGACTCGGTGGTGGTGGTGGTGGTGGTCGTCATGGCGATGTTGGCATTACGCTCATCGCTGTCCCGTTCATCGATCACGTCGTCGTCGTCGTCTTCCTCCTCGTCGTCATCATCTCTGTCACCATCTCCGTTCTCATCCCTTTCAAAAGTCTCCGTCTCCTCGTCGTCCTCGTCTTGTTCGTCCTCGTCTCGCTCGGCGGCGGCGGCGTGCGACCTGCTGCGGGAGGCAGGCGGGTCAGTCTGAGCGGCCTCAGCGACGCGTCCTCCAGGCTGGATGAACGTCCGCGGGCGGCGGTACCTGTTATCAGAGTATTCGGCCTCGGCTCCACCCCACCAGACGTCTGACTCCTCCCCTTCCTGCTCCGCGCTGTCCGCCTCTCGCTCCGCCTCCGCCGGACAGCAGACGAACTCCACCCCTCGGAAACGGTCGATGCCGCACGGCAGCAGCATCCCGTAGTCATGGAGGTTCATGGAGCGGTCTCCACAGGACTACATTCAATGACAATAATCAGGATTTCCTGCAGCACTTCAACAAAAACTGCACAACACTCAACAGCGCCGTGAGGCTGTGATCACAGCGATATGAGACCCTGAACGCGGCGATGTCTCACCTCCTTGGCCACAGTGTGCCAGTGCAGGTGGCTCTCACACTGGTCCATGCGCTCCTGGTGCAGGAACTTGCACTTGTCAGGCACGAGCAGAGCGTCGCTCACAAACTCCCCAACTGCAACATGAACACCTGGCTGCTCATTGCAGGTAGCTTGTACATCCATTCTCAACAACACACAAACACATGCTCGGGAACATACGACTGCAGCACTAAAAGCAATTACCCAGGCAGCGGTACGGCACCACGATGTGCGTGTGACTGCGGCATTGCGCCCAGCCTTTCTTGCACCAGTTCTGGATGCTGACGGGCTGGTTGGCCTCCACAACATTTGTAATCTGCAACTCTGGGTACACCTGGAGCAAAGTGATGGATGTTGATGTTATTTCTACATGCGATAGCTCTGTCTTCCTGTCTGCTTGCTTTCTCTCCCTCCCTCCCTCCCTCCCTCCGTCTGTCTGTCTGTGCATGGCGGTCTCACTCAGTGTAATACCTCTTGGCAGTACTGCAGGATGCCCTCCTTGGTGCCGATGCAGCTCTTCGTGCCCGAGAGGTCAGACTCCCATTTGCCACTCTGCACGTTGATGTGCATGTTGAGCTTCCCGCAGAACATGGCCACCTGGGGCTCCGTTTGCAAACCCACGGAGTCATCAGCAGGCACCTGGACAGACAAAAGGAAAGAGGGGATAACAATGGAGCGAGAGGTTACCAGGCTGCTAAAGTGTCACTCAACCATGAATATTGTTCGATGCAGCTTCGCTCCTCTGTTTCTTCTTCTGTCTTTCTCATACAATCCAACACATACATCTGTCTCTTCATGCAAAAGGCCTCTTTAAATTACTTTATATTACAGCGCATTTAAGTTGTTATAGAAATAAATAGAGGAATTTACTACTGCTAGAAGCCGAAGCAAGGCAAGACACTCTGCTTCCTCCCATTGAGCCCATGAGCTAAGCATCACGGCCACACATGTGCCGTTTGTTAGCCAGTCTTAAAGGTTTAATAATTTTCTATATTAAAGAGGCATTTATTGAGTGTGTGGACAGGACCATATTGCCTGTCACTGCATAGAGTAGAGAAACTCACTGAACCTCACAGCTTATTAAAATCAAGCCGAGTGAATACCAGTTGAAAAACAACCTCTTCTTTCATTGTGCCGACTTGGTCTTGTATTTTCCAATAAGACGCAGCTGATAGCTGCCTGCATGTATTGTTTCCTCTTCCTCTATGTTGGCAGAAACTATTGAAGAAGTCTCAATGTTCGGCATTCTGGGCCTTGAATTTTCCCGGCAGAAATCAAATAGTGATGCTGCAAGCGGACATTACACGAGGCACCAAGCCATCTGCTGATGAACTCTGGCTTCATGCTCGTGCAGATGGTCAATACAACGGCCTCCTGTGAGCTCATCATGTTATCGGCACATTGCTAGATGTCATACATCATTTATCTGTTTGCAAAATGTAATTTATTGAAGTGAGGGTTTAGTTGTTGGGTGAGAAACCAGAAGTATTGTCTCCCTAACGTACTTGCAGCTTGAACGTAGCGTGGTGATGACAACTCCTGGCTGTATGCATCTACTGATTTGCAGTAAGCATTACAGACCGTGCTCATGCTATTCCCAGCTGATCCTAAGCCCTGGACAGCACCAGAAGCAGCAAGAAACAAGCAGCACACGCCATCTTGCTGGTGCCAAACTAAAAAAAGGCTGCATCTTTTTTTCCATTCTCCTCAGCAATATCTCCATCTGGCAGTTGCAAAGCTGCTGGACAATAACAAAAAACCTTGATTTTGAACCAGGGGACTGAGCTTATAACCTTTTGTGCTTAAGGTGCTTTGCTCGTATATCTGGTATACTGACACACTACAGACTGTGTACAAGAAGGAGATACACTATAGACTGTGTTGTGTCTCCTTATATACAGTCTGTAGTGTGTCCTCTTCTTATATACTGTGACTGTATGAGAAGATGAAATACAACAGACTGTATAAGTACAGACTGTATATAAGGAGACACACCACAGACACCACATACTGTATATAAGGAGACACACTGACACCACAGACTGTGTGTATAAGGAGACACACTACCGACACAACATACTGTATATAAGAAGATGAAACACAACAGACTGTGTATAAGAAACCACACAACAGACTGTATATAAGGAGACACACCACAGACACAACAGACTGTATATAATGAGACACACCACAGACACCACATACTTTGTATATGAAGACACACTACAGACTGTATAAGTACAGACTGTATATAAGGAGACACACAACAGACTGTGTATAAGAAAACACACCACAACCTGTATATAAGGAGACACACAACAGACTGTATAAGTACAGACTGTATATAAGGAGACACACCACAGACACCACAGACCGTGTATAAGGACAGTAGCTAGCATTAGCGTTAGCTCGCTACACCTAGCCATGGCTCTGCGAGCTGGATTAACGGAGCAATGAGTAGATAACAGCGAGTAGCCGCCGCTACAACAAGTCATATTACAACAAAACACTTGTATGGATGTTTTATGCCCGATAAGTAATGAAAACACGTCCAACACGACAGGCCCAAGCTGTCCAGCCTGGCATGTAACGGGAGGCCTCGAGCATCGCTGGTCTGACGGAGGGAATCGGTGTCGCGAACATTTCATGTGGCCGGACACACGGGACAAGATGTCCAGCCAGAGATGCACACATGACGGACTCAACGTCAGCGGACCAACAAAGACTGGGCCTCGGCAAAGCCCGGTCATCGTGTTGTGTGGCTCGCTTGCACGGCAGTGAGCCGTTACCGTGGCGCAGTCTCCGTTATGTCCGTAACGGACCGGACCCGCTGGTCGCGTCGGAGCCGCCGCGGCCTCGGGCCCGCGGGACGGCTCACCGGCCCCGGTGCCGCCGCGGTGCCTCCGCGGTGTGTCACTCACCTCGGATGAAAGCGTCAAGGTCGCCACCAGTAACAGCAGAAACGCCGTGAGCTCGCCCATGCCGTCCTCCCGGTGTCCAGCACCCCCGTTATGTTCACGGTTTCCCGTTAGAAGTGAAGAAACACAATGTCAACGGGAGCTGATTAACGTGTCGAAACCAGCGGCGGCGGGAAGCGTTCCGATCCCGGTGATCCTCTGTGAGCTCCCGGTGCTGACTGCTGATCCCCGGACGCGTCTGGATTGGGAGGGGAGGGGGGGGCGTGCGTGCCTGCGTGCGCGTGTGTGTGCGCGCGTGCACGCGTGCGTGCGTGTGCGTGCGTGCTTGCGTGTGTGCGTGTGTGCGTGTGTGTGTGTGTGTGTGTGTGTGTGTGTGTGTGTGTGTGTGTGTGTGTGTGTGTGTGTGTGTGTGTGTGTGTGTGTGTGTGTGTGTGTGTGTGTGTGTCATTCCACCGTAATCCCAGACAGCAGAGCCACGACTGCACTCCGGAAACTCCGGCGCTGAACTTTCCGTCGGTGTCACACGGAAGACGGACGCGAGGATCGCTTTCACTTTTCACAGGCTGGGATTTGAAACACATTTTTAGCGGATTTCACAAATGTAATCTAGACAGTCACACACCTCGCAGCGGATTATAATAATGCCATAGCCGAGACGTTTTTATCGGCTTTTGTGTCGGCCACCAATGTGAGCGCATGTCCGTGAAGACGCTGGCATCCATCGGCAGCATGAGGACCTTCCTGGGAGTGTTGTTGGTGGTAGTTGTCTCAGGTGAGCGTCTTACCTCGGATCAGTTTCTTCTGAACATGTATTCTGTTGGAAATGTTTATTCTGCAGCTGCAGGACTACCACACACACTTTTAATAATATAACTCAACCAGTGTGGATGTTTGAGTGTGAACAGTATATAATAACTTCGTCGCTGCAGTCTCTCAGTACTGACTGTGTGACTTCAGTATCAGGCTCCCTCGACGTTGCTCATTGAATATGTAGTAAAGAAAACTAAACCCATAAATATGAATCCAACACAGGAAATTGTGCTGAAGTTACAATATCACTCTAATATACATTGAACATGATGTAAAGTGTGTGTCCTGTAAGGTTTGCTTTACCTTCATGAAAACAGATAATAAACGTGTCCCTGTTCAGTTCCTGTCAGATTTCAAGTGGAAAATAAAGGCGTTTTGCACAAATGTGTTGGATTTATTTTACAGTGAACACACATCTTGTGTCCCACTAAGTATTCAATACAGTTCAATGTGATGCTCCAGGAGAAAAAGTAGAACTGTCGTAAACTAACAGTTGTTTCAACATTAGACATCATGTAAACAGAAACATCTGCTGCTTGTAGCTGCTAAAATCAACAATACCATGTAGATGGATTTGTTTACTTATAGTTGAAGACATATTATTAATACATAGAGCAAATACTGTAACTTTTTATTTTGTATTATTTAAATTAACTTATGTCTACACTTTATAAAAACATGTCTACACTTTAAAAAAGACTATTTATGTTTCAAAAGGTTTGAAACCAAACTATTTAATTTGTTGGATATCAGCAGGACTGCTGCACTATTTCAACCTCACTATTCACATTGTTTACATGATATAGAGATTAAAAAATGCTCCAGATGTTTGACTTTATAACTTCATGAGAGAAAAACCAAGTAAGTCTTCTATTTTCACCGAGAGGCTGTCGAGTCGTGTTTCTACTTCAAAGCACGAACGCTCAGTTAGTGAATTTGGTAACAACGTCATGCAAATCTGCTCATATTAGCAGAGTGGAGTTTATAATATGACTCCATGTCATTGCATCTCGAGTATGAAGCACTGATAACACTGCTGGTTTCCACACAGGTTTCCTGGTTTTCCCAGGTTTGGGAGATTATGAATTGATTTAAAATCTAACTTAAGTAAAAGTACAGAAGTATCATCAGCGTAAAGCAAACAAACATTTCATAAAGATCTCAGAACTGATCTTAACTTCTCTTTCTGTCCTCCAGGTGATGACAGGACGGTTCTGGGCGTGTTGGAAGACAGCGTGCTGCTGCCGTGCAGCTGCTTGGAGCTGGACGAGGAGTTTAAGTGGCAGATGATGGAACCACAGCAGATGCTGATGTACAAGTACAACAAGACCATGTCAAACAGATACGAGGGCAGGATCAAAGCATTCCACACGGAGAACAGCAACAACTGCTCTGTTCTCCTCACCAACGTCACAGCGGAGGACCAGGGCACATACAGATGCATCTTTCACAGTGAAGATACATACCAGACATCAAATGTCTATCTAAAGGTTTCTGGTGAGTCATTCATCCTTCATGTATACCAGCAGGATTTCATCACTCATTCATGCACCCATGACTTTACAGAAAGGCTCTAACATCCGTCTTCTCTCTGCAGCGAGCTACAGCGTTTGTCAGACGACCTCCAGCCTGAGTGGAGGTGTGAAGGTTTTCCAGTGTGATGTGAGCGGCCGCCACAGAGAGGCTTGGATTCAGTGGAGTTTGCATGGACAGCCTCTGACGAATCTAACCGGAACTAAAATAACCCACACGAACTGCACCGACGCTCTCACTGGACTGTACCACTTCAACAGCACGCTCACCACGAAACACAACTGGACCTCAGAACCGACATGTGATGTCAAGACCGAACACATATCAACCACCTTCAGCTCTGACTGTGGAAAAACACATGGTGAGTATTTATTAAATCTATTTCAGAGAAGCTTGCACTTACATTTAGTCCATTACTCCACATTAAATGATGGATGGATGGATGGATGGATGGATGGATGGATGGATGGATGGATGGATGGATGGATGGATGGATGGATGGATGGATGGATGGATGGATGGATAGATAGATGGACTGACAGACGGACAGATAGATACTTTATTCACCCCAATGGGGAAATATATTAAATATTAAAATGCATTATGATATTATTAGTAAACACAGCAACAATCATGAAACATTTTGTAAATCACCTTAAAAAGTAACCTGCTATTGAGTATGTGACTTCAAATGAATGTTTTATTTAAAATATCCTATTTTTGTAATTTCCTTTCACAGCAAAATACAAAGAAAATCCAAACAGCCCTCAAGACGTGAGATTCTGGATGAAAATCATCGTCGTGGGGATGTTTGGACTCGTCCTTCTCCTCTTGTTGCTGTGGTGTTTGTCACCGTAAGTGCTGTCATAACGTCAGAGATCTTTGTCCAACGTTACCTGTTCTGGTTCAACCAGAGTTGCGCAACACTTCTTGTGGTTGTTGTTTTTTGAGCGCTGCCACTTTTGCTCCTCGCTGTAGACGTTTGCGTTGTAACTGGATCTCTTGGTGGAATTTATCTTTCCTTGTCTTCTGTCCTTTATATAGGAGTTCACTGAGGACACGAGGAGGGACTAGCAACATCGTCTGAACACAACAAACCCCGGCGTCACAATGTGGCGTCTACTTTACCAAACTGGTTGATTCTGAATGTGGCGTCATGCCCACTCGGGTACGGTTTCCAAACAGGTTTCATCCTGTGCCCGTGCCACAAGAGGAATGTGGTGCTTCTGTAAGGACGTCATCTTCAGAGCCTTTATGGAAGTTTGTAAGGACGGTTTATTATCTTTCCTTCAAATTCAAGGACTGTAAAAGGAGATGCCCTCTACGAAAATTTGAAGATTACATTACAATTTATTTAAGACTCTTTCATCCAAAGCAACTTACAAAAAGAGCTTTCAACCATGCGAACAAACCCAGAGCAACAAGAATCAAGAAAGTACAATGTCTTCAAGAAAGCCAAACTACAAAGTGCTGTCAGTCAGTGCCATTAAGTGCTAATAAATATATATATTATTCAAGGTAGTTTGCAGAGGAAGATGTAGAGACTTCCTGATGTCAGTGTCGAGCTCATTCATTGAGGATTCATATTGATATCAACCAGCTGCCATCTTTGGACAACTTCCTTGTTGACCTGGTAGATTGTAAGACCATTTTATAAAAGCAAGACAAAGTTAAACTGATTCAGATACTTGACTATACTTCATTAAAGAAATACAGCATGAAACTGAGCCATTCGATCATTGAGTCTACTGTGGTGGTTCGGTGTGCTGTACTGTAACTGCCTCACTTCAAGTGTGAGAAAAGTAAATTATTAATACATAAAGATTTTTACTGTTGAGATTTGAGGTAACTTGATCTGATTTTGCAACACTTTAATATCAACTATTATGTAAAATAGTAATTCTGGGGTGATAAATTGATCCGGTGTGACCATGTTGTTTATATAGCACACTACCAGCACGCTATGCGTTATAAATGATATAAACTGTCTACTGGGATTTTCTCTTAAAGCATGAGCTATTTCTTTTTTTTTTACAGGTTATGTAAACATGGAGCTGTTCCAGTTACACTTAAGTGGTTGCTTTGCCAGTTAGGTTTTACTTTATATAAATAAACAAGTTATGATCATTGTTTGTAACAGGTTTTACTTTATATAAATAAACAAGTTATGATCATTGTTTGTAATATATAAAGATTTAAGAGGTATGGCACCAAACATCGATGTCTGTTAATAATCCCAAACAGGACAATCAAACAGAGACTTTATACCTTTCCAGATTTCCATGTTTCCCATTTCAACAACATCCCTTGTTGTTGAAAACAGGAAGCACGAGCTCCGTGGACGTATCACTACGTCATCGCATGTGACGTAGCCACACCAGGAAGTGGTACAGGAAGCGGTACAGGAGCCGATCTTCTGCGGCTCGCGAGTAGAAATGAACCTCCATCTGAGAAAGAGTGCTGTGTGTTTTCACAGGCGGGAACTGGATTGACATTTTATTCACGGTGAGACGGTCCAGACAGAAAGAGACAGCAACTGCTTTAATGTCAGTGAAGCGGCTCAATATGAGCAGCACCTGTTAGCTTGATGCTAATGAACTGACGCTGCGTGAGACGTAAACAACGTCAATAGTCAACTAGCATTAAGTTACAACAGCTGACGGTTATCTGCTGTTGTACGGATAGAAAATACACGTTACAGCGACCATTCACACGACGTGTGCTCAGAGAGAAGCTAGCTACTGCACTCAGTACTGGAAAAACACACTAAACCACGTTATGACGTCTGAGAGACAGACACTAAACCACGTTATGACGTCTGATAGACAGACACTAAACCACGTTATGACGTCTGAGAGACAGACACACTAAACCACGTTATGACGTCTGATAGACAGACACTAAACCACGTTATGACGTCTGATTGACAGACACTAAACCACGTTATGACGTCTGATTGACAGACACTAAACCACGTTATGACGTCTGATAGACAGACACTAAACCACGTTATGACGTCTGAGAGACAGACACACTAAACCACGTTATGACGTCTGATAGACAGACACTAAACCACGTTATGAAGTCTGAGAGACAGACACACTAAACCACGTTATGACGTCTGATTGACAGACACACTAAACCACGTTATGACGTCTGATTGACAGACACTAAACCACGTTATGACGTCTGATAGACAGACACTAAACCACGTTATGACGTCTGATAGACAGACACTAAACCACGTTATGACGTCTGAGAGACTCGACAGTTAATGTTGCTCAATTTGGGGAAAAAACAAACAGGCTGAACCCAAAAATGCAGAAGTTATAATGACATTTTACAGAAAAAAACATTCTCACATTGAAGTGTTTGGAAAAGGGAATGATGACAATTGTTAAGAAATCACGTGTTTTAATCGATTGTGAACTTTTTGAAGATTATTTTAATCATTTTTTGCTCTTTTATTTAATTATCTAACTACTTTTGTCAGCAGTTAATCTTGCTGTTTACTAATCAATGAATGAACTAATAATTCCAGTGAGGTGCAGAGCCAGATGTCTGCAATGGGCCAGCGGAGGAGACCAGCCGGGAGCAGCCCTGCAGCTGCAGAGGCCTCAGGGCTCCACAGCAGGAAGCACAACATCTGCATGGTGTCCGACTTCTTCTATCCAAATATGGGAGGAGTAGAAAGTCACATTTACCAGCTATCTCAGTGCTTGATTGAAAAGGGACACAAGGTGGTAATTGTCACTCATGCCTATGGCAGGAGGAAGGGCATCCGGCACCTGACCAACGGACTGAAGGTATACTACCTCCCCCTGCAGGTGATGTACAATCAGTCCACAGCCACTACTTGCTTCCACAGTCTCCCACTGATGCGCTGTGTGTTTGTACGGGAGCGCATCACGGTGGTGCACGCACACAGCTCCTTCTCCGCCATGGGCCATGATGCACTGTTCCACGCCAAGACCATGGGCCTTAACACGGTATATGACTTATTATGTGCCAGGGCTCAAAATCATTATGCTGCACATAATCTGCTGACCTGAATCTGAAGCGTGTTGTCCTGTCCAGGTGTTCACTGACCACTCCCTCTTCGGCTTTGCTGATGTGAGCTCTGTGCTGACCAACAAGCTTCTGACTGTATCGCTGTGCGACACCAACCACACTGTGTGCGTGTCGTACACCAGTAAGGAGAACACAGTGCTCCGTGCAGCTCTCAACCCGGAGGTCGTGTCTGTTATTCCCAACGCTGTCGACCCTACGGACTTCACCCCCGACCCCTCGCAGCGCCCGGACGACAAGATCACTATTGTTGTGGTCAGCCGTCTTGTGTACCGCAAAGGTACGATGAGCTGTTGTGTGAGACATTAATTATGTATTAAGTAGTGAGAGTATTGAGTACATCTCAGCAAGTGTTCACAATCTCTCCCTCTCCAGGAATCGATCTTCTTGGTGGAATAATCCCGGAGCTCTGCCTTAAACATCCAGATCTGCACTTTCTGATTGGTGGAGAGGGACCGAAGAGGCTTGTGCTGGAGGAAGTGAGAGAGAAATACCAACTCCACGACAGGTACTGCTGGATTACATATTTTATTATAGGGGGTACCACTTCACCTCTTTTAGGACATGCTCTCTGTAATAACATGACACCACTTTACATGCAATGAGCAATATTGTTGCTGTAGCCATGTTTTATGATCAGTTGACAACACTGTCAACATGTATTGCACATTTTGGGCGTGAGCTCCGCCTCTGTTTCTGCACAGAACGCCGTGTGCTGGATTATTCAACCAAATGTTGGTTAATTAGCCTGTAACAGTGGAGGATAGATAGTTTAGACACTTTACTTGCTCTGGGCAATCGAGCAATCTGTATTGTTTTGCCCTAGAAGGTGGATTTCTTTGAGCCTCAACTCTTTTTGAATCGTGTCGCTTCAGGGTCCGTCTGCTCGGCGCGTTGGAGCATAAAGACGTCCGTGACGTTCTGGTTCAGGGTCACATCTTCCTCAACACGTCTCTCACTGAAGCGTTCTGCATGGCCATTGTAGAAGGAGCCAGCTGTGGACTGCAGGTGTGTTGGCATTCATACAATGGTGCAGGAGTGATAAGAGACTTTCAGCTTTCTGTCTTTTACTGATGACACAGCTTGTGCTGGAGAGAAGTACATTGATGATTAAACTCATCACGTGTCATTGGAGTGATGGGATACTCTCAACACTCTGTTTCTTCTATCTAAGAAATACATTTCCTGTGTTTGCATGTACTTTCTACACACTGCCTCCCTGCTGCTCCCTCTCTGTGTTGCTTCCATTAGATGCTGCAACAGTTAATATTGTCCCAATTATTCTGCTTAAATTCATGCCGCAACACGAAGCTTTCTACAACCGATCAAAAGTATAAAACATGTTTCGCCCTCAATTGATAGAACTGACTTGACACGGCTGAAGATTTTAATGTGTTCTTGTTACAGATTTCCTGTGGGTGTGTGAGTGTGTGTGAGTGTGTGCACGTAGGTGGCTGCTCAACTCTCGTAGCTTTGCTTAAAAAAGGTTTTACTCATAAAGGAAAAATGGGGCCATTTGTGTCACAAAAGCAGCCGTACATAATAGTTTCTTTTCTCTGACGGACAATTCAGTACAAATCATCACGGCCGGATGAAGCCGCCATGTTGGGTAGAAAACACACGCTCCACCTCCGTGTGTTTGTGTACAATGTGAACATCAGGTTGTTTTGCCTCCAGGTGGTCAGCACCCGCGTCGGGGGCATCCCGGAGGTGCTGCCGGAGCAGCTGATCACCATGTGTGAGCCGACGGTGCGGGCGCTGTGCGCCGGTCTGGAGACCGTCATCGGCCGGCAGCGTTCGGGGACGGTGCCCTCGCCCGCCTCCATCCACGCACACGTGGAGAAACTTTACACATGGAGGAACGTTGCTGAGAGGACTGAGAAGGTAGCGTCACTGACACCAACGCAGCTTTACTGAAGACCTTTTTGTTTCAGCTTTTATCCTATTGCAGACCAACAGAGCGACTGATGAAGCTTCAGTTTCAGTTAACTCAATGGAAGTATTTGAGTTTAAAATGTAAATTAACTTAGAGATGCGTTTTTAATTTGACTAAACCTGAAGCTGCCGACACAAAGCAGCTTTCTACAGTTGACTCGCTGACATCTGAAAGTTGTGTTCTCACAACCGAATATACACAAATACACGCTAACGCTATGAAGCGCCTGCATCTTGCATCTCTGACACAGTTACAGTCAGAAGATCTGATTACTGACCTGATGAATGTTCACAGAGGAACAGAAACCAGGTTGCTGCAGGTTTCCATGTCCGGAGTAATGTGTTGTCTCCTGTGCATGCGAACCAGCTGATGGCACCCAGTGACTGTGATCACCTGTGTGCCTCCAGGTGTACGACCGCGTCGCCGGGGAGGAGGTGCTTCCTCTGGACCGACGCCTGCGGCGGCTGCGTGCTCGCTGCGGCCCCGTGGCCGGCTCCATCTTTGCGTTTGTGGCGGTGTTGAACTTCCTGTTCCTGCTGCTGCTGCAGTGGTGGGTGCCGGACCGGGTGATGGACGTGGCCGTGGACGCCACCGGCCCTCGCGGCCTGTGGGGGCAGGAGCCAGGCGGCGAGCTCACAGCTGCTTCTAAGCGTCCCACGACGCGAGAAGCAAAAGAGACGGCGTTGTGACGTTTGGAACATGACCGCTGAATGTGCTCGGGGAAGCGGACGCTGTTTACATTTACTAAAGGGACCTCTGGTGGAAGCTTTTCACCCAAGACTTATTTTTATATAGAGTAGAACATTTAGACCTGTGGCACTTCTTTAAACTTCTATAAGCACTTTTCTGTTCGTGTGCAGGAGAACTGAACAGGGACTAAAGGGCTGCTGCTTGTTTTCTTACTGGGAAACAAGGAGCCGGTAATACTTTCAGTTTGACGAGTACTTTGTTTAAAACTATGGTTTTGTGGATAAAATACACAGTTTGTGAAAAGCTGTATGCAGATACGAGTACATTTGGTTCATTTGTCTGATTTTAAAAACATGAATGCCACTGCTTCGTGTAATGATATGAGATGCTTCATATTGTTAAACACTGGAGCGACATCAGTCCACTCTGGGAAATAAACTTTCTAATGTTTCCTCTGCTCTCTCATGTCGTCTTCTCTACACGGTCTCCATCTTCTTTCTCAAGACAATCACAACCTGTGGAGAAACATTGTTTTCCTCTACAAACCTGTGGACTGAACCAGCATCAGGTCGTCTGCAGGTCGTCCTGATTGAAGGTTGAACGTTACATCCTGTAAAAACAACTTCCTCAATGACTTCAGCTGCACATAAAACCCCAAAATATAAGTCTCTGTTCTGTATTAAGTGTCACAGACGCTACATGTAGATCTTATTTCTAGTTCATTGATTGTCAGTAATCGTAACACTTAACTCATTTAGTGGTAACAGAAGATAGATAACCGTCCAGCGTACATGTTCACTGAAACTTCTCCGGCTCTTGTCTTCTCCTGGTTGCTGTCTTACGTCTTGTAAGTGTTGGTGGATCTCACTCCACTCTTCCAAAGGACCATTGTGATGCATGTAGACGATCCGTGGGCTGGGACCAGGTGGGCGGGAGGTGGCAACGTGGGGGAGGTGCCGAGGGCCCAGATAAGAGAGGGAGGAAGCCGGCTTGAGGTTTGTGCGTCTCGGTCGACGGGCTTGAGTCCTTCTGTCTCGTGTGCGTGATGGCTGCCGTTCAGACGGAGGCTGCTCTGCTCTCGGCGCCGTGGCAGAGATGCGTGTTCGTCTACGGGGGGTTGGCATGCAACTCGCTGATGGCTGGTGAGTTTCCTCTTTGTCTCATTCAGCTCTTTCAGCTCTTGTTGGTTGTGTTATGGTACTATAAGAGTGACAACTGGATTACTACTTTATAAGTACATGTACAAACCTTCTGGTTCAGCGCTGATGGGCGTAACTGTCCTCGCGGTGCGGTGGTTCTTGATCTGAACTCTGCATGTGGACATTGTTCCTGCAGGAGCCAGTGAAACGCGTTCAGTGTGTTTGTGGTTGCGCTGACCCTGAGAAACCAGATAAACTTCTATTTAAATGAGGTCATCTTAACATCACAATGGACACAGCGGGATCACTCGGCCCGAGCATCTGCGTGTCTTCTGAAGACGTTCTCTGATCTTCTCCTGCGTCTCAGACTTCTGGTCAGACAGAAGTCCTCTCCACGAGGCCGCCCACCACGGCAGGCTGCTCCAGATGAGAAGCCTCATCGCCCAGGTGAGCGCCCCCCTGATGCAGGATGCACACACAGCGCGCTGGTGTCTGACGCGTCACCCTCTCTGACCCCTGCAGGGCTTCCATGTGGACGCGCTCTCCATGGACAGAGTCTCTCCTCTCCATGAAGCCTGCCTCGGGGGCCGTGCTGCTTGTGCCAAGTTCCTGCTGGAGAACGGTGCCGATGTAAGAGCATTGTATTCATAGACAGGCTTGTGTTTAACTTTGAAGTGTTTATTTCATGGACATATGTGGGTTTCATTCACAGTGGAGAGATTAGTCCAGGGAGGAAAAACTTCAGATTTTGGGGAATCATGAAATATACATTTACAGCTTCATCCTCCTTCAGACAACAAAGTTCTGAAATGTTTCTGTGCCAACTTTAAATGCATCAGAAACACACTGACTATTGTTAATGCCAGAAAAATAGACACATGATTTGTATGACTTGTTTGACTCAGACATTTAAACCATCCTCACATTGTGCAGGTTCCCAGTTTTAACATATTTTCATTGTTTATCTCCTCGTAGGTGGAGACGGTGTCTACAGATGGCGCCACAGCTCTGTTCAACTCCTGCAGCAGCGGCAGCGCTGCTTGTGTCCGGCTCGTGCTGCAGCACGGCGCCTCCATCCAGCCCCGCCTGCTGGCATCACCCATGCACGAGGCCGCGAAGAGAGGTGTGTGTGCAGAGTGTAGAGACGCCATTCGTCAGTGCACCGATTGTGATGTTGTTCCTCCATCAGGCCACGCAGAGTGTCTGCAGCTGCTGCTGTCGTCTGGAGCGCCCATCGACATGGAGCTGCCGCTGGCGGGCACGCCGCTGTACTCTGCCTGCACGGCGCGCGCCGCAGCCTGCGTCAGCCTGCTGCTGCTGTCAGGTGAGACAACACGCCAGCATCAAAGCTCACAGCTGCTCGTTCCAAACAAATGGGTGAAAACATGTTTAGTGTTGCAGCGCTGCCTTGTTTTGTTTCACTGCAGATTTCACAATCATACAAATATTAATTACATTTAGAGCAACTTCCACAATACTTAAACCAAAAGAGATGTAACACGTGAGTCTTAGTCATCGCAGGAAGGAAGCACAGCACCATGAAGGAAACACCAGAGTCTCACATTGTCTTCTGTGTATCTGTTACTGCTGCAGGTGTGTAACATCCCTGTGTGTGTGTGTGTGTGTGTGTGTGTGTGTGTGTGTGTGTGTGTGTGTGTGTGTGTGTGTGTGTGTGTGTGTGTGTGTGTGTGTGTGTGTGTGTGTGTGTGTGTGTGTGTGTGTGTGTGTGTGTGTGTGTGTGTGCTCCTGCAGGAGCAGACGTGCATGGCGGGTGTGGGCCTGACAGTCCGTTACACGCTGCAGTTCGAGGAGGAGCCGTCAGCGTCGTGGATCTTCTTCTGGACTTCGGGGCTGATGGGTGTCGTAGGAACGCAGAGGGAAAGACTCCTCTGGCTCTGGCGTCGGCCTCCAGCGCAGTGAGAGCCGCGCTGCAGACGAAAGGTACAACGTGGACGTAAGAGACATGAACCCATCTGTGCATTTGAAGGTCTAACAGCACCACTCTCTGCTCAGGCCCGGGCGCTCTGTCTCAGCTCTGTCGGGTCCGTGTTCGCCAAAGTCTGGGGAGCCGTCGTCTGCACAGAGCCGCCGGCCTCGTCCTCCCTCTCAGCCTGAAGGACTTCCTCCTCTATGAGACGTCTCCGTCCGGCCGCTGAGCTCTCTGTGCTCCGTACTGAGGCCTGCTTCACCATTGTGCCTTTTCCCTGAGACAAAGACTTCCAAACGCAGAGACACTAACTTTAATGCATCAGCTTTTGTATTCTTATACTTTTAATAAAGTGCTTTCCATTTTGTGTCCATGGACTTTACATTATTACAAGATGAAGTCTGTCTTCAGGCGTCGCTCCTGATGGAGGAAAAAGGTGCATTGCCTCCAGTGATTTCACGTCTCAGTGTCTCTAATGTCTCAGTGTCTCTAATGTCTCAGTGTCTCTAGTGTCTCTAATGTCTCAGTGTCTCTAGTGTCTCAGTGTCTCTAGTGTCTCTAGTGTCTCTAATGTCTCAGTGTCTCTAGTGTCTCTAGTGTCTCAGTGTCTCTAGTGTCTCTAATGTCTCAGTGTCTCTAGTGTCTCTAATGTCTCAGTGTCTCTAGTGTCTCAGTGTCTCTAGTGTCTCTAGTGTCTCTAATGTCTCAGTGTCTCTAGTGTCTCTAGTGTCTCTAATGTCTCAGTGTCTCTAATGTCTCAGTGTCTCTAATGTCTCAGTGTCTCAGTGTCTCAGTGTCTCTAGTGTCTCTAATGTCTCAGTGTCTCTAGTGTCTCTAATGTCTCAGTGTCTCCAGTGTCTCTAGTGTCTCTAATGTCTCAGTGTCTCTAATGTCTCTAGTGTCTCTAATGTCTCAGTGTCTCTAATGTCTCTGTGTCTTTAGTGTCTCAGTGTCTCTAATGTCTCTGTGTCTTTAGTGTCTCTAGTGTCTCAGTGTCTCTGTTGCAAAACAAAGATGATCTGATGAACTGAGGGATGAAGGTTTGTAGGCGGCGCTGCTGAAGGGGAATTCATTTCCAGTCTTCAAATGCCACCGTGAACAGTAACAGAGCTCTGAAGGTCACAGCAGCCTGAAAGGTCACCTGTTTGATCTGATTTAACTCGACGTGTCTTCACCTGAGCGGCAGAGAAAAGCGCTCATAAAACACAGAAACATGGATGTTGAGGTTCTTGTTGACTTCCTGCTGCTGGCGTCTGGACTCAGAGTTTCATGCAAAGATGAAACAATATGGATGTTGAGGTCTCTCATAGTTTCATAATCCTCCAGATGCTTCATCTAGAAACAGTCTCAGTGTTTCCAGCTCATCTCTGAGAGTGAACTGACATGAACAGGAGTGCTTTTATATGTTTTATATAATATGTTTGATTTGTTTGTGACTATTGCTGCTCGGCCTTTAGAAAGCTGGAAAGACTAAAAGATTATTATTCACTACAAATATAATATTGGAATCAATATTAGAATCATTTTTAGTTGCAGTCCATATTACACAATAAACAAACTTAGAAATGATCAAATGGTTATTAACACAATAATTAACACCTTAAATAGACCAGACCAGCGGATGTTTACAACAATAAAACCTTAAATATCAGAGAAACCTTCTGGTTTATTATATTGTTTTGTTAATCATGACACAATAAATAATAATAATAAAGCCGACGCCTGGTTTTATGCCATTACAGTTCATCAAATGATTTATTTGACTTGTTTTCTTCTGACACATTACAGCTTCTCTGAACAAGGAGTTTGTTGTTGACAACACATTTTAATATCTTGTTTATGTAAACGTGTGCAGAGAGAAAGAAGTGACGTCTGTTCACACATTCACCACTTCATGGCAAACGGTTCATTGATTCACAACTTTAAGCCGGTTCATCATCTCATGCAAAGTCATGCGTTCATCTGTCAGACGCGTATGAATCATAAATATCTACAAAACGCAGTGAGGACACAAAGTGTTGTTGTTTACTGTTGTTGAGGATGAAAGGTTTTGTTTACAGTAACATACGTTTACTGTCTTCAGAGACTTTACATATTCTTCTTCACGACCTCTGACCTCTGACCTCTTATTATATTCCATAGTTTCATGTTTGACAAACAAAAGGTAAACGATAATGATGACATCACACGGTGGTCGTGGTGGCAGTGACATCATGATGACATCACACGGTGGTGGTGGCAGTGACATCATGATGACATCACACGGTGGTGGCAGTGACATCATGATAACATCATGATGTCATCACACGGTGGTCGTGGTGGTGGTAGTGACATCATGATGACATCACACGGTGGTCGTGGTGGTAGTGACATCATGATGACATCACACGGTGGTGGTGGCAGTGACATCATGATGACATCACACGGTGGTCGTGGTGGTAGTGACATCATGATGACATCACACGGTGGTTGTGGTGGCAGTGACATCATGATGACATCATGATGACATCACACGGTGGTCGTGGTGGCAGTGACATCATGATGACATCATGATGACATCACACGGTGGTCGTGACATCATGATGACATCACACGGTGGTCGTGACATCATGATGACATCACACGGTGGTCGTGACATCATGATGACATCACACGGTGGTCGTGGTGGTCGTGACATCATGATGACATCATGATGACATCACACGGTGGTCGTGGTGGTCGTGACATCATGATGACATCATGATGACATCACACGGTGGTGGTGGTGGTCGTGACATCATGATGACATCATGATGACATCACACGGTGGTCGTGGTGGTCGTGACATCATGATGACATCATGATGACATCACACGGTGGTGGTGGTGGTGCTCCCGCTGCTCGGGCTGCTCAGGCCTCCGGGTCGAGAGCAGCACAGCAGCTGCTGGTTGAAGTGCTTCCTGAAGCGTTTGCTCATCAGGTACAGGGCGAACGGGTTCACACAGGAGTTGCTGAAGGCCAGGATGCGAGCGCACACGCTGCCGATGAAGTGGGCCAGCGAGGTGTCCACCTGGCCGTAGTGGAAGGAGCGGTACAGGTAGAGCGCGTGGCTGGGCAGCCAGCACACGGCGAACAGGAGCACGAACACCAGCACGGTTTTAGCCAAACGCTTCCTGGACTTGATCTGACAGGAGAGGAGGGAGAGATCAGACATACAGACATTCCTGCTTCCCAGAGGATGAACCCCAGTGACCTGCTGAGCAGCTGCAGCTGCAGCAGGACCGGTGCGTCCAGCCGCATATCCCATAATGATGTTCATTGTTTTGTGTTTGCTGCTGCTCCATCATGGAAATGAACGTATTGTATTGAATGTTATAGGATTCAGTCCAGAGACATCGCCCCTCAAATAAATCAAACAACCTTCATCTCTCATCATCAGATCAACATTATACACATATCAATCATCAGTATCAGCTGTGATGAGCAGCGTCAGCCTGAGTTAAGAGAAGTAAACTCATCTTCGTCACTGTGCTCGCGCTCAGTACGTTGTCTAGATTCACTTCTCTCGATACACAGAATGTAAATATAAAGTCTAGAAAGAGGTCTGTGAATGAATGAATGAGATCACACCTGTCTCTGCAGGTGCAGCTGTCCTTCAGCAGCGATGTGCACGGAGCTGCGGATCAGACTGCGAGCGATGAAGACGTAGTACACGGATATGACGAAGAGGGGGATGATGTAGAAGATGAAGAAGGAGGCGGTGGAGTGGATCTTGGGGTGCATGTCTCCAGCGTGGGGGAAGGGCGCGCAGGTCACAAACGTCTCGTTGGCGAGGCCGGTGGGGAAGGCGTGCAGGTCGGAGAACACGGCTTCAGGAACCGCCAGAGCCGCAGACAGCAGCCAGATGGCCGCCGCCCGGCAGCAGCAGGAGAGCGTCGCTCTGGACCGCCGGACGTCCAGAGGCCGGACCACCGCCGTGTGCCTGCAGGAGAGCATCTGTGTTCAGTGACCAGCGCTCACGGGCTGCAGGAGCATGAGAGTGTTGGAGAAGATCTTAACGTCTGATAGAGAGAGCAAGAGGTCGACCTGCACTGACTCAACGTGACCTTCAAGCCCTCAACGTGACCTTCAAGCCCTCAAGGTGACCTTCAAGCCCTCAAGGTGACCTTCAAGCCCTCAACGTGACCTTCAATCACAAACAGTGATTACATGAACAGGATCCAGATGTTCACAACGTTCATTCACAGAGAAACAACCAGAAGGTGAAAGACACAATGATGATGATGATGATGATGATGATGATGATGATGATGATGATGATGATGATCGACAAAGGAAAAGCTGGAACAGTTGCGACGCTGTGGATCAAATAAATAATAATTGAAATTGAAAAAAAAGACATCAAAGTGAAAATACTTCACAAACTCACCTCCAGAAAAATTATTATATATGTTTTTAAAATTACTGATGTAAACAGTCTTTGTGTCAGTCAGCACCAATGATGCAGCAGCTGTTCATTCTCTCCATCAGCTGTTCATTCTCTCCATCAGCTGTTCATTCTCTCCATCAGCTGTTCATTCTCTCCATCATTCTCTCCATCAGCTGTTCATTCTCTCCATCATTCTCTCAATCAGCTGTTCATTCTCTCTATCAGCTGTTCATTCTCTCCATCAGCTGTTCATTCTCTCCATCAGCTGTTCATTCTCTCCATCATTCTCTCCATCAGCTGTTCATTCTCTCTATCAGCTGTTCATTCTCTCCATCAGCTGTTCATTCTCTCCATCAGCTGTTCATTCTCTCCATCAGCTGTTCATTCTCTCCATCAGCTGTTCATTCTCTCCATCAGCTGTTCATAATGTTCTTCAACAGCTTCCAGCTGACGGGCGGATCAATACGTCCAGAGGAGCATCACGTGAGACACGCAGCAGCTGCTCACCTCTTGTTGTGTTCACTTGTTGTTTGTTTGTCACAACAAACAACAGAAGAAGTTTTACAGTCACGAGCCACAAAATATCTTTCCAACAGTAGCTGA
>NW_027176212.1:0-27500 GCF_023055335.1 Clinocottus analis | reverse complement strand
TCAGGAGGAGGTGGTGCGTTCAGGAGGAGGAGGTGCGTTCAGGAGGAGGAGGAGGTGCGTTCAGGAGGAGGTGGTGCGTTCAGGAGGAGGTGCGTTCAGGAGGAGGAGGAGGTGCGTTCAGGAGGAGGAGGTGGTGCGTTCAGGAGGAGGTGGTGCGTTCAGGAGGAGGTGGTGCGTTCAGGAGGAGGTGCGTTCAGGAGGAGGTGCGTTCAGGAGGAGGTGGTGCGTTCAGGAGGAGGTGCGTTCAGGAGGAGAAGCTGCTGCATCCTTGTGTCCTGGTGCGTTTGGGACTGACTTTATAAACCATGTGAGCTGCTGCTGGCGTCATGTGACGCGCTGCAGGCTGTGTGGAGAGGACAGAGTCTCAGGGAACAGAAGGATGTGATTCAACCCTTTTGTTGAGAGGTAAACTCTGTGAAGGGATGAATTCATTGGCACACAGATGTTCTGTAAAATGTCCACGGGGACAGAAACTAGTCCCCTTGACACGGTTTGGTCTCTTCAGGTCCATTAGTTTAAAGAGACATGCTGAATTTGTAAATCATGACGAGATCCATTAGCTTGTCTCATAGTTACATTTATAGGATTCATCAGTTGCATTGCAACAGGATCTCACCGTTTCCTTCAGTATTCGCTCCAGAAGTCTCATCTCTTCCTACGTTACAACAACGAGCTGCAGTCTGTGCAACAACCTGTAAATAAATGCACATCTGTCCTCTGCTCATGTCCCTCATGACCTGTGACCTGTGACCTTCACCTCAAAGGACAGAGGTCAAACTGAATGTTTTCATGTCCCAAATGTCTGAAAGTTAAAGGTCCTGCTGAAGACATGCTAGCTGGAGCATCACAATCCTTTTCTAATATAAATGCTAATGTACTTTTCCTGAATCAAAGCATTAGATAACAGAAGGAAATGTGCTCCTCTAAACATGACTTCAATCAGTTTGGTTCTCCAGACTCTTCTGTTGCTAAATGTGATTTAAAGAACAAAATGGCTGCAGAGTTTAACTCTTTTGAAAGTATTTCCCTCAAATGTGTTTCACTTCTGCAGAGCGTCATCAAAGCGAAGCGGCTCGATGCTTTCATGTGAGTCACATCAGCGTCTGAGCGACGGCTCTTATTCAACCGCTGCTATATTTCCAGTTTTATGGAGATAAACCAAATGATGTTTTATAATCTCTGAATGCATCGGCAGACGCTTCGTCCTCTTCTCATCCTCCTTTCATCCGGAGCGACCTCCTCTGCTCTCCGCTATCGTCTCTGTGTCCAATTAAAAAGAAACACAGAAGTCTCGGTTCAATTTCCTGAACTTTGTGTTTTTTTGATGTAATTAGTTGTATATTGATAAGACGACCTTTGCCTCCACATTCACATGTTCCTTTGGCATTCTTCATCTTTTCATCTCTTGAATTGAATACAAAAGTAATTTCATTTCAAATGTGACAAAAGCGTAACTCAGATAACTTTAATCATCTCGGAAATTATTAAATCTCACTTTCATGAAACGTCTGAATATTCAATGTTTGTGAAATTAAACAGTGACGTTATATTCTATTCTTTTTGTTTATTTTGCTTGTGTGTGTACTTGAAGTAACAAAGTAAAAGTACTTGTGCTGCATTATATATATATATATAGATATATATATATATATATATATATATATATATATATATATATATATATATATATATATATATATATATATATATATATATATATATATATATATACATGTATGGTTGTAGTGGTTTAGTCAGATGGTTTCCATCATGAGGTTCCAAACTGTCTCCAGAGGAAAAAAAGGGATGTGATCTGTTAAAAACTCTGTTCTGTACATTTAGTTTTATTATTGGGACAAATCTTTGCTTTTTAAATGATTATTGGATAGTTTGTCCTCTTTGACACCAGGTGTTTTTATTGTTGAATCAGTTTCATCTTTAACATTATTTTATATTTCAAAATGTAGCATGTGTTTGTTTGTATGTGTACTTTAGTAAATGTACTTCAATGCTAACTCAAAGGGCTACAAGTAAATCCCTTATGAAGACATTTCAGTGTGTACTTGTTGAACAAGCTTGTTAATGTTAAACTATGAACTTTCTCCTTCAGCACCATGGAGAGCAGCCGCCTGCTGGCGCCACCTGCTGGAGGAGACGAGGAACAGCAGGCAGAGAGAAGAGCTGGTGGTTTAACCTCCACTGTTCTTGAACTACAGGAGCCACCTTCATAGAAGATTTAAACCATGGATATTTAGTTTTAGTTTAAAAAAAGGCTGCGTGATGAATGTCAATCAGTTTGAAGAAGAAGAAGAAGAAGAAGAAGAAGAAGAAGAAGAAACAGTATTGAATCTGTGGGATAAATCAACCTTTTCATGTCAATAACATACAGAGTGTTTGACTGCAGGTTTTGAGACAGTAGAAATGAGTCAGCAGGTACAAATACATCTAATAATGTATACTAATGTATACTAATGCCTCAACATCTGATTCCTATCATTTGGGTTTGATGATATCTTTTGGAGGGAAAGGAAATGCTTTGTTTGAACATTTACATGTTTATGACAGTGACTCCAAATAGTTTCTGAATGCTGACTAATCATTTATGAACCGTGTTGGTCTGTTTTTTTTTTTATTATTTAGTATCTTCTATCAGATCAATATGTCGTAAATCAGATGACGTACACTGTACTGTAAGTGTGCGTGGTTGTGTTACTGTTGTGTATGTGTAGACGGGACTCGAGCCCTCGTCGTCAGCGCAGGACAGCAGCTCTGACCTCTCGAGCCCAGAAGAGCTGGAGACGCTTCTCGCGAGCTCGGCGCCTCGCGCGCCCCCTGCCGGCGGCCCGCGGTGTGGAGGCATTCCTGCTCCGAGCCGCAGATGAGCTGCGGCAGCAGCGCGAGCCTCGAACACAACGCCGTCCCTTCCGGCGGGAGAGAGACGCGCGGCCGGCGGCGGGGCATGGAGCAGCGGACCCGGGGCGACGGCGCGCGCCCCTGATGGCGGAGTGAGTGAGCGAGGATGCGGCTCCCCAGCTCCATCTTTGTGTCGGTGTCTCTGTTCACGGCCGAGACCACGGCGGCGCTGTACCTCAGCTCAACGTACCGCTCAGCTGGAGACCAGATCTGGCAAGGACTCACGCTGCTCTTCACGCTCGTGCCGTCCGTGCTCGTGCAGCTGACCCTCACCTTCATCCACCGGGACCTGAGCAGAGACCGGCCGCTGGTGCTGCTGCTGCACATCCTGCAGCTCGGACCCGTCGTCAGGTCAGTGCCGCTGATCCGCTGCTCGGCTGGCCCACAGAGAAGCTGGAGCTCCTGATCACGTGATGCGCGCCTATAGTGGTGTGTGTGTGTGTGTGTGTGTGTGTGTGTGTGTGTGTGTGTGTGTGTGTGTGTGTGTGTGTGTGTGTGTGTGGAGGGGAGGAGGGTGGGGGTGTTGTTGTTTTGTAAAACGGGTCCCAATTAAGCTGCTTCGGGGGTTTGGTGAATGCGCTGCTCTCTGGCTCACACTTCATACATGCTGCTGCATGTGAATGTATGTGGTCATGAACAGCTGATCAATATGCATATCGATATGTTCCATACCCACACAGCACAGCAGGCTGCTTTCACAAAGAGCCCCTTGTTTACTGTGTGATCATGTCTGCTGCTGTGTGTTCATGACTGAGGAGAGAAGGAGAAGCTGACACTGTGACACCATGATGGAGGAAGCGTTAAGCACATCCACCATCAGAGGCTCTGATCTAGACCGCCTGCTGGAGCCTGATCCTGCATGCAGCATGCAGCAGACATGATCCTGCATGCAGCATGCAGCAGACATGATCCTGCATGCAGCATGCAGCAGACATGATCCTGCATGCAGCATGCAGCAGACATGATCCTGCATGCAGCATGCAGCAGACATGATCCTGCATGCTCCATGCAGCAGACATGATCCTGCATGCAGCATGCAGCAGACATGATCCTGCATGCTCCATGCAGCAGACATGATCCTGCATGCTCCATGCAGCAGACATGATCCTGCATGCAGCAGACATGATGCTGCATGCAGCTCCAGCTGTCAGCTGCTGTCGGGCCCAGCAGGAGAAGCCGTGACAGCGTTCGTCTCCTCTCACGGAGCAACCAGACGATCAGCATCTCTGCTTTAACCGAATAATCATTTGAGTGATTTCTCAAGAAGAGAAGTTCAAACATTTGATTATTTTAGCTTCTCATACATAGTTGTTAGTTGCAGCCGTGAGGTAAACTCACCGAATATGATTTTGATCTTTAGTAAAATGTTTTCACTGAACGGCTCAGGAGTAACTTCATGAACAGAGTGTGAGGGTTAGCGTAACCTTTAGTGTGAAAAGAATGAAAAAACTACCTGAATAAACAGTTTCTACGCCATGAAGTCCGGTTGGATGATGTCACTATGAGCTTCTTCACGTCGAGGCTTCACTTTGTGCTTTTTACACAAAACTCATCAGATCAAGACTCTCAAATATTCATATTTGCTGCTTTTGTGGACAAAAACATCTGTTTGATGTTTTAAATTAAGTTGAACATAATTTCTCCTATTTTCGGACATTTAATAGATTCATATACAAATTGTAGATTGTTGAGATAATTATTCAGTAAAATAAATAAATAGCAGCAAATGTTAAAACCTCCGTTTCCTGTTGCTCTGGAGTCCAACATGTTTACTCTGCGTGACCTCTGGGCCTGACCTCTGGGTCTGTTTCCCTCAGTGTGTTCAGATGGTTTCTGCTCACTCTCCTCGTCTTCGCTGGTGAAGAGCGTATCTAAGAATAGCAGCTGCCGCCTCCTTATCTCTGACGTCCAGCGCGTCCTCTCTGCCGCCCAGCGGCTGCACTTCCTGAACAAACAACTCGTCTCGCTTCATGACGGCTGACCTCGCCGTTCCCCTCCGGCCTGTTTCCTGCTTCCAGCTTTGAGTCTTATCTTAAACACTTCATTCTAATTCTTGATGAGTGTTTGTTGTAATCTGATCATTTCTACTTTCACAACTCCAAACACTAGTTGAGCTTGTGAAGGGTTAAAATGCATCGCTGCCTTTGATTCTCTTCACGTGTGTTTCCTGCAGCTTTTCTGTTCTTTACAGTCCTCATCCACTCAAACATGTACTTTGCTTATAATCATAATAAAGCCTTATATTAGTATAGCGCTTTAAACGTTATAATAAACTTTATAGTTCCTTCACTTGGAGAATCAACACACGTGAACGTATGTGTTTGACACCAGATGATCGAGTCTCTGTTTCCTTACGTCTGAGTTCAAGACGACGTGAAGCTGGAAAGACAAAAGCTGCACAAGCAAGTAGTCTGACCCATGTTATTATGGAAACATATTGATTATGTATTGCTGTGACGGGCTGTCCAGATACATGACACAGTTTCACGTCAACCATCGTGTGAAGTAGTGATATCTGCCCATAATCAGTAAGATGTGATCAGGACATCGACATCAAAGCTTTCAGCCGCTGCTGTCTGATGGTGTCATGTTGTAACAGTCCTCAGATTGACGGCACGTGGTTCAGTTACATTAGGATGCGTTCAGGGAACTCGTTCAGCACAGACGTTATGCTGCTTCATGTCTCCTGCTGCAGGTGTCTGGAGGCGTTCTGCATCTACGGCAGCGTGGGCGGCGTGGAGGAGCCGTACGTCAGCATCACCAGGAAGAAGCAGATGCCTCGCGGGGGTCAGTCTGAGGAGGTGGAGCGGCAGGTGGGGCAGGCGGAGGGGAAACTGTTCACACACCGAGCCGCCTTCGCCCGAACCTCCGTCATCCAGGCCTTCCTGGGCTCAGCGCCACAGCTCACCCTGCAGCTCTACATCTGTGTGCTGCAGCAGGGGGTCTCCATCGGCCGAGGTGAGAGGGAGGGGGAGGAGGGGGAGGAGAAGAGGGGGGGGGGAGAGGGGGGGGCGGAGCAGGAGGAGCAGGAGGAGCAGGAGGCGCAGGAGGAGCAGGAGGAGCAGGAGGCGCAGGAGGAGCAGGAGGAGCAGGAGGAGGGTTTCCATGTACTTTAAGTACGTCTGACTCTTTGAATCATGACACGTGTCCTTCATCGTGTCTCCTCCTCATCAGTTAACAGCTCCGGCGTGACGCGAGCCGATCAGCTGAGAGCCGTATTGGGATGAGAGGACGTGTTGTCATGAGTCAGAGTGTGTTGTGTAACCGCCTCTCTGATTCTCTGTGCAACACTTTGTGGGAGTGTTTCTGATCCTGAGAGCTTTATGAAAGGTTCACACAAGTCAACCCGGGACATCTGGTCTCTGAGTTAGGAGAAAATAAAAGAGGTTATGAAAACATTCATCTTGTTTCCTCTGCTCGCCGTCTGACACTTCTATTTCACGCTTACCGGCTTCACGGTTTAACAGATTGTGGCGAGCGGCGCTTCAGACCTTCAGAGGCTCACAAAGGACGAGTGTTTAAGAGTTTGTCCTCGTTGTCATCGTCCATCCTCTTGCTGGCAGTAAGACACGTGATCACAAAGAGGTGATTTTGTACTAAAAATATGAACAGATTCATTTATTAATTACCTTCTGATCATCTTTGGAACATGATTATTTTAGATCATCACACAGGAGGCAACAGGAGGAAAGATTACAGCAAACAAGCTGCTTGAATATTATTGATTTATCCTGTAGAGAACAGCTGATGGAGCGGTCGCTGGGTCTGGAGCCATTAACAGACTGGTCGGTACATTGGGTCGGTACATTGGGTCGGTACATTGGGTCGGTACATTGGGTCGGTACATTGGGTCGGTACATTGTAGGTTTCGTGGGTTCCTCACAGCTTCAGACTGTTAGATTGACAATATGAGAAGTCGGACGTCGCTAATTATTTATAGTTTGCGGTGAAATTAAAGCTGCTCATCAAAGACAAAAAATGAATGTTTCTTTGTTTTATGAACCAAACTAACCGGAGTCCAGAGGACGCGTGCTGTGTTTTAAATATCTATATCTATATATCTCTATCTCTATCTATATCTATATATCTATATATCTATATCTATATCTCTATCTATATCTATATATATCTATATCTATATCTCTATCTATATCTATATATCTATATCTATATATCTATATCTATATCTATATATCTATATCTATATCCAGGCACGCTGATGGTGATCTCGCTGCTGTCCATCGTGTACGGAGCGCTGCGCTGCAACATCCTGGCCATTAAGATCAAATACGACGAGTATGAAGTGGACGTCCGGCCCGTGGCGTACCTGTGCATCTTCCTGTGGAGGAGCTTCGAGATCGCCTCTCGTGTGGTGGTTCTGGTTCTGTTCAGCTCGGTGCTGCAGCTCTGGGTGCTGCCGGTGGTTCTGCTCAACTTCCTGGTTTTCTTCCTCTACCCGTGGATCCTGTTCTGGCAGAGCCACTCGCCGTTCCCTGAGAACATCGAGAAGACTTTGACCAGGGTGGGGACCACCATCGTGCTCTGCCTGCTCACCTTCCTCTACGCCGGCATCAACATGTTCTGCTGGTCGGCCGTGCAGGTGAAGCTCAGCGACCCGGACCTCATCAACAAGTCCCAGAACCGGTATCGCATGGCCGTGTACTACATGCTGCGCTTTGTGGAGAACGCCTCGCTGCTTCTGCTGTGGTACATCTATAAAACCGACTTCTACAAGTTGTTCTGCGCCCCGCTGCTGGTGCTGCAGCTGCTGGTCGCCTACGCCGTCGCCATCTTCTTCATGCTGGTCTTCTACCAGTTTTGTCATCCTTGTCGGAGGCTCTTCTCCTCCAGCGTGAGCCGGGGCCTCTGGAACTGCTCCTCTCTCCTGTGTCTCGTGTGCAGCTCGGCTTCCCCGCAGAACCGGCCCACCTCGCGCTCGCCGCCGGCTCACAACGGCGCCCCGGACACGGCCAGCGACACCACGGACGACGCGCCCAACGAAACGTCGTACGACATGCTCAATGACACAATTTATGAAAATGCTGATGAAATGGGCAATAATATATGTGATGGAGTCAACGGAGACGTTACCCACAATGCACCCTGCAATGCTTAAAGCGTGCCAGCTGTTTGAGGAGCGACTGACGTCATCACGCCCTCTGGAACCTTCTAAGTGCCACATGAATCACTCGCCAGTGGGTCCCACTCTGAACCCTCGTGTTTCCGCCTCAACTCCTCCAGACCGGACCAGCAGAGTCCGGCGGTGAGGAGCAGCAGAGGCGGAGCTCACCTGCGTCATCAAAACCAGCCTTTAATGGGCCGACAATAAAATCATGGCCGCACCATTACGTGTATAGTTTGAGTCTATGCTGCATTACTGATTACACCGCGCATCACACTGATTGTATTTAGTGTCCGTCGGCATGGAGGTGTGCATGTGTGGAGCCTCAAGTGAGCTTCTGCAGGAACTCTGTTTTGTACAGAGTTTTCTTTTTTCCTGAAACTCCCTGTAGTTGTACGGCTGCAAACAATCAGCTTTTCTACTCCTTGATAAGAGCTTTATCAGTAATACTGGCTGCTTCTGTGAGCTATCTGTGCTTGACAAAGAGACGCGAATCTCCTCCACACATTAAGAACCTGTTACATCACCAAACACATTGTGACACAACTGTAAAGCACGGACGTCTTCAGGCGCAATGTTTTAGCACGTTTACAAAAAGGATTTCTGTGGCTTTGTTTTAACTGTTGAGAAGCAAAAGTCTCAGTGATGTGAAATGCTTTTAGATGTACTTTTCTAATGTGTGCGCGTTCTGTCTGTCGGCTCTTAATCTGTGTCAATAGTTTGAATATTTACACCAAGTGCACACTGAAAGTGATTATATCTCACTGGAAATGTTTGGAATTGCATCTAGTATTTTTGCTTTTTTTAACCCTTAACGTTTAATTGTGTATGAGAGAGAATGTCGGTGTTTGTTTTTGCACCTTCTCCAATTTGCAATGTATCTGCAGAGACGACGACTTTGGGTATCAAACCAAGGCTCCTTGTTTTTGTACGACTAATGCAAGTAAAAACAATATTAAAAATGTATTGAACACATTGAATATTTGCATAAAAAGCAAAATAAAAAAGGCCTATAATCCTACTAAAAAATAAATTTATATTTATATGTGAAATCTGTCTGTTGTTTTTGTTGTTCCTGCACACGTTGACAGGTGCTGCCACCTAGTGGACCAACACCAAAGTGAAGGAGTTAAACCTTCATCTCCGCTGTAAGAATCTAAATCACTTTCTGCTTTTAGGAGATCAAACTCACAACGATGCAAAGATGGATTGTTGACACATTCAATGACTAGAGTTGGTCCAATAAACCTCTTTATTAAACAATCTTCATGGACTTTTACAGAATAAATTAAGGATTTCTACAGAGAGAGTCTAGAAAAAGTGCATTTGTCATTCTGACCATTAAACTCCATCAATCTGGAAATACAAACTCTCTTATCTGCAGTTACAGAAGAACCAACAAAACATGAATACAGACTAGCAGAGACACTTTGAACAAGTCATCAGAAAGCTACTAAAACAACTAAATACCAAACGTATCACGACAGCAGCGGTTTTATTGGGGAATGTACTGAAAGATAAACGGATTAGGGAGAGCAACCGTTTAGTATCCACTCAGGTTACTTAAAGCACTGAGCGCTGCTCAGAGAGGAACTCTGTCCCACAAAGCACAACTCTATTCTGGCGTCATGTACTTCAAGCCTGTCGGGGGGAATAAGTTACTTGTACATCCAGAGGTTAAACATCAGAGGCTCTTCATGAACTTATAGGTCACAGTGCCATTTCAAGCATCAGACATGATGTCCAGAGAGAGAGAGAGAGAGAGAGAGAGAGAGAGAGAGAGAGAGAGAGAGAGAGAGCAGCTCACAGCGCCACAGCAAACACACTGACCACACAGTACATGGTGCGGTTCTCCCACCTGACCGTGCAGCTTCCTAAAAGACACAAACAAGCAGGAGGTATTACTCAGTAGTATAGTAGTAGTACTGTGACTAATATGTACCTCAAAACGAGTGAATCTCAGGTATCACATTGGCGCGTTATGGAATGACAGCCGCTCTGAATATGAGCCATCTCTCACCATCAGTGGTCGTGTCCCAGAAGCAGGAGTTGGCTGTGTGAAGACCAGCGCCACTCTTCTGCATGACTGCACAGTTTACTGCAAAACATCAGATGTTCAACAGTCACATGTCAGCTTCACATGTCGGCGTTACGTCCCGAGGGCTCATGCACGTGACGGACAGTCGGTTCACCTATGTACTTAAATGGACGTCCTTGCTTCACCAAGTGAGTCAGAGAGTGCTCAACTATCCCGGCCGTCCACTGGTTCACTTTACTCTGGTTGTAATCTGTGCCACCAATTACACCTTCAATACACTGAGAGAGAGAGAGAGAGAGAGAGAGAGAGAGAGAGAGAGAGAGAGAGAGAGAGAGAGAGAGATACTCTGTCATCACATAAATAGTTTAATCACAATAAAATGTGTATCAATGTTTGCAGAAGAGAACATTTACCTCTTTAACTGAGATATTGACCTCATCAGCATTGAAGACACCCTGCTGTCCAATTTCAAAAAGAAGGAAACACTTTGTTAGTTGTTTTATGGTTTTGCATAAAGAAACAGTCCGACAGGCTGAATCTTCCTGTATAAAGGTCCATCTGTGCACGACACAGCAGGAGTTGTTTTAAAAGGTTTTTCAGATGATGATTTCACAGTTTATTCACATTATATGTATAATTCAACTTTTCTAAAGTAAAACAAAACAACACAATGCAATAACAATATTTCCATCAAGGTGTGTTTTTTTCTTACAAGTCAGCTGTGGGCAATTTATATACGTAACTTTCACAGCACCTTGTTTTTTCTGGTTTTAATAATCTGTTAATGTTATAAATGTAAAAGGGATGAAAGGGACCACACCTCGATGGAAACAACCGTTAGCTCCGGCTAACGGATTAAGCTGCTTATGGAGCTAACCTTCGTGTTGCTCGTGTTTACGGCGGAGGGTTTGAATAGTTAAAATAAAACGGATTTAAAACGAGTGTACCTCATCTCCAGAGTTATATTCCTCCATCGTTACTCACGCAGACGGATTCTCGTTATTATTGCCGGCTCAACTGCTGTTTTGTGGACGCGCTTCCGGTTTACTTCCGGCTTTATAGATTCAGTGAGCACAAAGGGGCGTGTCCGCTCTGAAGCCTGTGGCTGTTTCCGGTGTGTCGCCTCCTTTCGGTTGCAGCCAGAAGTGCGCCTCCAGCTCCAGAGCGACAGACAGTCACTGTCTGTATTTATCTGAGTTTAAGACATATATCTGGTTAAAACAGTAAATAATTAAATTCAGACCTCCACTGTATTCACATGATTTCAAATTATGTTCTTAATATTTGGTAATTCGCTTAATTTATAATATTGTTAATACATACAGAGCAAATCATTCACTCAGTCTTTACATAGTCTCATCTCTTACATAATAATTTGACAATGTCATCTGTAAACTGATCCTTTTTTCCCCCAAATAAAACATAACATGTTATATTTATGTTGAAAACACATGTGTAATAAATAAGATACATGCTTATAATTTACTTATTTTTGATAAACCACATGTCCATATGTTAATCTACGACATGCTTTGCACACATTACATATGTTATGTATATATTACCTTTTTATTTATTCATTTAGTGTAACTTGTTGTATGGATTGTCTATTTTATTGTTTATATTTGATTCTCATTTAAATATCTTGAATATGTGTTAGTATATATGTGTGAGGGGACTACGACTAACCAACAGTTCATTGTGCGGTCATGCATTATAGCCTGACAATAATAAACCTTTTAATTATTCAATCCTTATATCCTCTGGACACACCAGAGAATATATAATGGAAACATGGTGAAATAAAACATGTGCAAAGTCATAAAAAGGGGAATATAATGTTAGCAAAGTGTGGTATGCAGGACATCATTATATTCAAGCAGCATAACATGCAACACAGAGAGCGATATACATAAAACAGGTTGTGCAAAATAAAAGAAAGCAAAGAGGTCACAAGGAAAGATCCATAGAGGCTGACTGACAAAAGATAAACAGATTATCTTCAATGCTTGAACGAGCCGTGTTGATCTGGAATAAGGTCGTCTAACATCCATCTTTTGTTCCAGCTCTTGGTCCCAGTCGAGTGGATGACAAATCATATACTTGATTATTAAAACAACTCTGCAGCAGAGCAATGCCCATAACCACTGAAATATACTCAGAGGATCAGCAGGGAAATAGTCCAGAATACATCAATTACTACTGACAGCAAGGAGTTTCCCTGAACCTATTTAGAGCACACACACACACACACACACACACACACACACACGCACACACACACACACACACATATATATATATATATATATATATATATATATATATATATATATATATATATATATATATATTTCTAGGGAATTCATATAATGGCCCATTTTAATTGGGTCATTAAAACAACAAAGGAATCTAAGTTTTTGCATAAAACAACTGTCGCATTGTCAATAATCCTATTTATGAGGATTGCGTGATACACACACACACACGCACACGCACACACACACGCACACACACACGCACGCACGCACACACACACACACACACACACACACACACACACACACACACGCACGCACACACACGCGCGCACACGCACACACACCCTCACGCTCACACCACGCCCCCTCCTGTCGGGAACACCCGGCTGTGGCTGTGTGCCTTCAGACGGCGCCGAGGCGCACCGACACACTCGCGTACGGTCCCTGATCCCGGGACGGACTCTCCAGCCCCGTGCTCCCCGCCGGTTCCTCCCTCGTCGACAGGCAGCAGGTAAGCCGCCGCCGCTCTGCAGGTCATCCGGCTGCACACCGGGACGCCCCGCCGTGTTTCCTGTGGCATATGTTACTGCCAGCCGCAGCCGCCTCAGCTTTAATGCTGTTCTGTGTGCGTCTTCCTGGTGTGTGTGTGGAGCGGGGCTGTCTGGCCCCATCACGACCACGACCTTGGCTGGTTAGTCTCAGATCAGCGGGTCCAGACAGCCCCACTTCCCGGCTGAAGTTAAGCGCGCTGGGGCAGGTGCAATGCAGCAAAAAGCTCCGTTTCTTTGGTTCTTGTTGCCTCCTGCTGGTTTCGACGGAGGATGATCCCGCAGTCAAGTCAACTCACTAATGTGTTCATCTGCTGAGAATGTGTTGCGTTGATGAACTTACTGACTGACCAGGATGTCGTGATGTGGTGGAGATCAATTGATCCTGGAGGCTTGAGTGACTTGATTTAAATCAACTTAATGGTCCTCTAACGTGTCCGTGGTTGCTTAATGAGCCTGTCTGTTCCATGTGGAGTCACCAGGATATCCCACTCCTCAGGCAGACTGACTCACGGTGCTGCTGCCTCATGTCTGCAGGAGGATGGTGTCTTGCTGTGTTCTCTGAAGGTGCGCCAGGTCTGATAGTGTAAGGTATACACTCCTCACCACAATGCTTCACAGACTCAGATTAGTTGGTGTTATGCTTGTGTTTGATGCTGCAGAGACGTGAGATCCAGTTCAGGATCAAATAAATGGAAGCTTCGTTTGAAGATGGTGAGATGCTGTCAGCAGATTTAAATCCTCCATTCAGGAAGCAGAAGAGCTCTGAGGTTTGAGTCTGGAACACAAGCAGGATGGATTCATCGCTTTAGGGTCGTACGGCTGACTCGTTTCTTTGTTCAATCAAATAAGGCTGCAGCTTACAACTCATCATTGATGACCCCTCATAATGTGTTTTATTAATCGTTTGGCCTATAAAATTATATGCAACGACTGCTACGTCTCTCCAGGATCCATCTTCTCCTTTAACTCTCGACAGATGAGCTGCTTCTTCCAAAGAGTTTATTATATATTGTTTTACATTATTATTCAGTTACCAAACATGTTACTTTCAGCACTATGTAATATTTTATGTAATATTTGGTTAAATCTTCATGGATTCCAGGTCAAAACAAGCTGGAGACCAGCGGACTGACTCCACTCCTGGTTATCTCTTTTTTACTGCAGTTATTTGTCAGCCAGTGTTACATTTTAATTGGCCGGTTCAAGCAGCTGATGTAGTCTGAAAAAGCCAATTTGACTTATTAATAACTCCTAGACCTGCAGACTGGCGGTTTGTTGTTAGTGAGAGTTACACTGACGAAGTAGCCACAAACGACAAGTTGCAAGTGTTGTGGGTGAACCAGGTGTGTGTGTATGAACCCCATCATATAAAACCCCACAATATGAAACCCTCTAATATAAAACCCCATAATATAAAACCCCATAATATAAAACCCCATAATATGAAACCCTCTAATATAAAACCCCATAATATAAAACCCCATAATATAAAACCCCATAATATGAAACCCTCTAATATGAAACCCTCTAATATGAAACCCCATAATATAAAACCCCATAATATAAAACCCCATAATATGAAACCCTCTAATATGAAACCCTCTAATATAAAACCCCATAATATAAAACCCCATAATATAAAACCCCATAATATGAAACCCTCTAATATGAAACCCTCTAATATAAAACCCCATAATATGAAACCCTCTAATATAAAACCCTCTAATATAAAACCCCATAATATAAAACCCCATAATATGAAACCCTCTAATATGAAACCCCACAATATGAAACCCTCTAATATAAAGCCCCATAATATGAAACCCTCTAATATGAAACCCCATAATATAAAACCCCACAATATGAAACCAAAACAGTATAAATAAGCAGTTGTGCTAACGAGGTAAAATTGCGCCCTTGAGTTCATACATAATCCGTGTTTCATTATGAAGGCCATGTGAGTGAATTACAATAAGGAGCCTCTTGAAGGCTTGTATGAGCGTTCTCAAACAGAAGAACATTGTAAAATCACGTATTGCTGTTTTCTTCGGGGCTTTTCCAGCCACACAGTTTGTCGTCGTTCCGCTTGCTGAACTGGTTCATTTGGCTGCTGTAAGCAGGAGATGCTGTCATCATTGTCACGCAGAGAATGGCTCCTTAATGATAACCAAGCTTCTGTACAGCTCACACACACACACACACACACACACACACACACACACACACACACACACACACACACACACACACACACACTGCTGGAGGGAAGAGATGGGCGAGTGAAGGAGGAGAAGAGCCGGGAACGAAGGGATTCCCTGATTTCTCTCCACGCAGCAGAGCTGATCCAGCGGAGCAGAAAGAAGCTCTGGAGAGAGCTGTGTGTGTGTGTGTGTGTGTGTGTGTGTGTGTGTGTGTGTGTGTGTGTGTGTGTGTGTGTGTGTGTGTGTGTGTGTGTGTGTGTGTGTGTGTGTGTGTGTGTGTGTGTGTGTGTGTGTGCAGGCACATACAGCAGTCACACATGTATTTGTATCATGGCAGACATTTCTGTGGCTGCTGCAGCTCCTCGATAGACTCTGACCGACCGAGAAGCTTCACTTTCACCTGGATGTTTTCTTTTAAACCAGATTACAATATTTTAATTATTATACCACAGAAATATCTATTTTTCATGAAAACAGCATCTACAATTTTGCGTAATTACAAAAATTGCACTTTGTCACGACATCAAATCAACAACTCTTCGTCACGTGGCAGCTAGCTAGTAGCATTAGCTTTAGCTAGCAGCGGCTAAACGTGTTTGCTAGTTTAAATTAGTAGTTTAATGAAGCCGTCGTCTTCTCGCGTTGCCACAAACGACCACAACGTGGACATACTGAAGTTCTTGTGATTTGCTGTGATTAAGCTAGCTTTTAAAATATTAAAATGTATTGGATGGAAAGATTAGTTTATGAAATTGTTAATTGTATGAGAAAACATATTCCAATATACATTCAATCCTACAATCAAAGGCGTTGAAGGGACAGTGTGTAGGAATGTGTTGTGTAGCGGCGTTGTTGTTGAATCCTCTCGCCGCGGCGTCTCGTTCCAAGGCTGCAGAACGCCATGGTAACGCGTCTCTCAGAGGACATCCATACCATAATAACAATATTATGTGAGCAACAGGAGTCAGCTGGCGGCACCAAGGTGTTGTCCCCATGTAGATATGAGGGGCTCATGCTAAGCTAACAAAGACACAACGGCTCTTGGTTGCCGTTGATATTTCATAAAGGAAAATGTGTTTTTATCTTATATTCCATTTCTGAAATGATGCAGCCTGAAATAAAACATAAATGTCGGCCCAGTCGACATCTTCTGAAGTTAACGAGTTGCTTCTCGTTAGCGCGACTGCTTTTGTTTCCATCTCTATGCAGCAGAACTATTGTTAACTCACACGAGCTCCTGTTCTCATACGTAATGGACTTGGCACATGTGATGGCTGTCTTTAAGATGTAGAATATTAGCCCCTTAAACCCGCTCTAATCCTCATGATTAAAACCAGATTATGTCTGATGATGAGCTGCTGCAACAAAGCTGCTCTGTGCTGCATTCAGGGACTCTGGTCTGAGCTGTGCGGGTTTCCCTCCCTCTCTGATGCTTCATCTGTGGCTCTCTGGTGCGTTACTCGTTCAGTATGCAGCCGGGCGCCTCAGCGGCCTCAGAGATGCGGCGCGTCTCCATCACGGCGGCGGCGAGGCAATCAGTGGAAGCCCGTCCACACGCCGACACTGCAGATGTGGGAGGCAGAAAAAACAACACTTAAGAAGCAGAAATGTAATTTTGAAGCAGCGCTGCGAGGGATGAGTCAGTCGGGTAACAGATTGCTGGTCAGGGAGCGAGGCCTCCGCTTCACCTTCCTCTAAGCACCAATGTGTAGAGACTCATGCGCTCACTGAGGGGGCGCTGGGCTGTGACAGGGTGAATGGACACTTGAATGAGGCGAACGTGTGGAGGCACACAGGCTCCAAATCAACCTGGTAGTTTGAAACGATTGTATTATGTGATTATTGCCCAGCAGCAGCATGTTGACTGACTTGTGGAAAAGTCAACACGGACGTTCGTTAGAGTCATTGTCAAGGTGTTTATTCAATAAATGTATTTGAAGAGATTAACGACAGCTGAAGGGACGCGACCGAGTCACAGAGTTATGTAATGATGAACCTCACGACACGCTGAGCGGGAAAATATTCAGTTTGCACACAAAAATAAAAAGGTGTATGATTGAAATTATTATTTTAAAGATGTAACATGCAGTTGAAATAAATTGCAATCAAGCCTGAAAAGTCTTTCTGGACGTTGGTAAAGGATCTGAGCGTTTATTAGCGAGCAGCCATGAAGTACGCTCTGCTATGAATGGAGCCAGAGTTTAAATCAGTTTGTTAAACGCTTGTTGTTTGAGTTTATGGTGACAGCAGGGGGCGGGGCTTAGCGATGGTCAAACGCTACAAACTGCAGCTGGTGCATGCAGCTGGTGCATGCAGCTGGTGCATGCAGCTGGTGCATGCAGCTGGTGCATGCAGCTGGTGCATGCAGCTGGTGCATGCAGCTGGTGCATGCAGCTGGTGCATGCAGCTGGTGCATGCAGCTGGTGCATGCAGCTGGTGCATGCAGCTGGAGGCTGGCGACATGCTCGAGGCGTTGGTGAGGTTTTGCTCTGCATCAGGTCAGACTGAGCGTCTGGGACACACTGCATGATGTCATCACAGACTCTCAGGTGGAGGATTGCGCATGTTTACTCAGTGCCGTGCACATTTTAATCACATGATCCTGAGCATGAATCATCAGGTTGGGCAGATTGTCCACCAAGCCTTTATTTGTCGTAAAGAGCAAAGTCCACATTGAAGCGTCCGTTGGTTCTTTTCCCTCTGAGACGTTTGTTTTGCAACGTGATGGAAGAGACACGCCTTCATGTCCATAAGAGCACAGGTTCAAGCACCTGAGCGCCAGCATGCAGCTTCACGTCTGCAGGCCTGCAGGCCCTCACTTCATTGAGCTTCATGGTGACTCTGATCCTGAGACTCTGTCACTCAGTGTTCAACATGTCTGACGCTCATCGCTGCTGTCGAAGGTTCTGCAAACATGAACATCAGGGTTCATGCTCTGTTAGTCATGGTTTTGTGATAATAGGTCATGCTCGTGCTTTATAGATGAGATGTGAACCAGGAGAAAAGCCGTTGGGTCGACAGGTTTTAGGATCTCACTTCCTGCAGAACATCTGGACAAACATCAAACCCTCAAAACTCAACCAGAATAAAACGTTGTTGTTCAACACGCGTCTGCTTTCTGCCCACCAGAAGGACAACAGCTTCTATTTGTGGTCTCTGTCGCATGAATATGTATGAGATGGAGCATATATCTGTATATATATCGTATGTAATGATGTACAGGAGGAACATTCCAATAAGTGCATGAGCTTATTCCCAAACTGTAAAATATGGTTAATATAACTCACCATCATGTGTGTCTTACCAGCATGATAAGTATTTATAAATGAGATTATCAACCATTTTAACAATACTGAAAGGTTTGTTGCAACCTTGGAAACCTTTAAATGATTATTATTTATGGATTATAACTAATCCGCCTACAATCTTTAGTAACAGTTAACACGCTGATACCAAGGAAGCGACAACTGCAAAGTTCACCTGAACACTTTGACTCTGAGAGACATCGGTCCTCTTGGTTCCTCCACTTGTTTCAGGTGTCTGAATGATGTCATGCTCACCTGAGATGACCTCAGCATGCTGCTCAACACCTGAGACAGAAGGTTGAGGTGGATCGATTTGATTTGATATTGTCGATACGTCCTATTAAAAATCCAATAGTGCTCTGAAGCTGCAGTCCATCTGGCTGCTGGATCTTTATTCATCGATCCTGGAGGCTTAGCACACACACACACACACACACACACACACACACACACACACACACACACACACAGTGTAATAAAACTGAAGAGACACATGGCTGAGCTTAACAGAAGCTCATAATCCATTAGAGTCCACAGCAGCTTCAAATTACACGTGCAGTTCAGGTGTTACACTGTGATTAATGGTAACACACACACACACACACACACACACACACACACACACACACACACACACACACACGTTCAGAGGAGTCCCCTCTCCATTAGCCAGCAGTGCATCAAACACACAAAGTGCAGTAAAATGTGGCTGCAGGTCTCAGTTAAACCAGAGCGAGTGAGATGAGATGTTCAGCCATGTTGGTGAGCAGCTGTTTAAAACCCAACCTCTCTCTCTCTCTCTCTCTCTCTCTCTCTCTCTCTCTCTCTCTCTCTCTCTCTCTCTCTCTCTCTCTCTCTCTCTCTCTCTCTCTCCCCTCTCTCTCTCTCTCTCTCTCTCTCTCTCTCTCTCTCTCTCTCTCAGCAGAGGCCATGAAACTGGGTTAATGAGATCCAGCCTCCATGCACAAACCTCTCATCTCTTATTCTTTAAGTGCTCATGCAGAAGAATCTGAGAGAGAGAGGGAGAGAGGGAGAGAGGGAGAGAGGGAGAGAGGGAGAGAGGGAGAGAGAGAGAGAGAGAGAGAGAGAGAGAGAGAGAGAGAGAGAGAGAGAGAGAGAGAGAGAGAGAGAGAGAGAGAGAGAAGAGACAGAGACAGAGACAGAGAGAGAGAGAGAGAGAGACAGAGAGAGACAGAGAGAGAGAGAGAGAGAGAGAGAGAGAGAGAGAGAGAGAGAGAGAAAGAGACAGAGAAAGAGAGAGAGAGAAGAGAGAGAGAGAGAGAGACAGAGAGAGAGAGAGAGAAAGAGACAGAGACAGAGACAGAGAGAGAGGGAGAGAGAGAGACAGAGAGAGACAGAGAGAGAGAGAGAGAGAGGAGAATCTTGAACTCGCTCTCAAACAAAAAGGTCGTGATGTTTTCAGTTCTCCTGAAAGAGGCTTGTTGCTCATAAAGATCACACGGTTGCGTCTCAGTTTTATCGAGTGATGATATCCTGACGTTGCAGTGACTCTGTGTTCATCCAACAAGCAGACTGTCTTCTCTTGAACCTCACAGCTTCCACCAGAAGCCTGGACGCTGCAGCTCTGTGCTGCAGAAGCTTCACTGCAGACACAGGACTTGATGACAGAAGAAGAAGAAGAAGAAGAAGAAGAAGAAGCAGAAGAAGAAGAAGAAGAAGAAGAAGAAGAAGCAGAAGAAGAAGCAGAAGAAGAAGCAGAAGCAGAAGAAGAAGAAGAAGAAGCAGAAGCAGAAGCAGAAGCAGAAGAAGAAGAAGAAGCAGCAGCAGCAGCAGCAGCAGCAGCAGCAGCAGCAGCAGCAGCAGCAGCAGCAGCAGCAGCTAGTGCCTCCATCACACACAGACAGCAGAGTCTTCCTGTGTGTGAGACTTTGTGAGAAACCTTCAGACTCAGCTTTTCATTCTGTGGATGGACTTTGAGCTCAGAGCTCTGTGTCTTCATGAAGACCATCTGACAGGGTTTTCCTTTGTTGCGTCATCGTTCATCATCTTTGTCTCATCATCGTCGTTGGTTCAGTTTAACACTTGAATGTCTCTTCACTTTGTAGTTTCACTTTCATAAAGAAATTGTTCTTTCTAGATTCTTGTTGTGAGTTTGTTCTCGTGGTTAAAAGTGTCTCTTTGGATGAAAGCCTGATGAGATGTGAGAATAAAAGAGTTTAATCCTCCAGAGTCACGCTCCAGAGCAGAAGACTGTTTCAGATTATGCAAACATGTTCTGTCAGCGTTATAGGAACTTAAATATGCTGAACAAGATTTGGACACGAGACTCTGATTCAAGACAGGAAAGCTTATAGAGGATCTCCTCATTCAGTTCATATTTTTGCTTTGTGAATATTAACAAATTCATTTTTAGTTAATCCAATTATCAAGCGGTTATAATCCGTTTACCCACTGTGGAGATTAGGAGTATTACATCAGTAAACTATAATCTGTGAGTGTGATTTACATTTGACCTCTGGACAAACGTCTGAGAGCATAAAACCCTCTGCAGCTCTCGTCGTGTCAGAGACGTGAAGCTGCAGAACAAACGACCCTCAGGGTTCACTGTGACGACGCCAGGAGATGAAACTGCAATCTGCCCCATGATTTATGACCAAATACCTGCAGAACCAACAACCTGCTCATCACCATGTGCTCGAGTGCTAATTGGTAAATACATTAGCATGCTAATAAACGATGGCGAGCATGAAGATGTGGCATTAAGCACGATGATGTCGGCGTTTACCTCCGTGGTGAACATGCCGGTGACTTCGTGCCGGCAGATTAAACCCAATTTTACTCCCAATTAGTCGTGGACTCGTTTCAGGTTCGCGCTGAACATCAGCCGCTGTTGTTGTTTGATGTTTGTGTGCTTATTGTGTTCTTGTTCGTCTGGGAAATCTCATTATATGAACAATTAATCTGGAAATGAGGTTTTAGACTTCACAGCCCAGCACATGTTCTTCTTTGGTTACGCAATTTAAACAACTATTAATAATCTGAGTACATGATGTAAAGCAATCAGGCGATTCTCCAGAAACATTTGCTTCAGACAACAGACACAGACCTGCTGACGTGTTCTATCTACCAGGAAGGTGACTTCACTTTGACCTTTGCTGGTCCAGACGTGTTGACGCTCTCAGCACTGAAGTCATCATGATGTCATCATGAAGTCCAAGTGTGATCTTCTCTTCCTGCCAGTCTTTTATTCTGCAGCAACTCTGCTGCTCGGCGTCATTCAGACGTCCTCGTGGTCGAGAAGGAAGAGCTTCAAATCACAGAGGAGAGGAAAACAGGAACTGAAGACGACTGAAGATAAACAACTCTGGAAGGAAATGTAGAGAAATATATTACAACTGAACGTCTGATCTGAGCCCAGTGATACGACTCAGGGATCTAACGGCAAAACAAATGAATATTATATGAATAGTTTGTGTGATATTTCATGAGTGAAGTGAGATTATTCCTTCTGAAATGAAGTGGCATGAAATTAAAAAACTGGGTTATCTTTAGTCATCAATATGCTTCAAACGAAGTAGTGGAGTTAAAGTTGTCGTTCCATCCGGTCCACAGGGTGAAGCTCTCAATCCTGAGGGAGGTTGGTGTGAATGGATTAGATTAGATTAGATTGTATAATCCAGCTCCTCCAATTCTAACTTTAGAAAGATCTTTGACCACCAGACAGGGAACAGGTGAGGGGAGTCAATGCAAGATGAATCACAAGCATCACATCCAAGTCGTGAAAAGGACTCGCTGAGCGTCCAACCACCACTGGAATATTAAAATAATCTGGCAGCGTGAGAGAGAAGCCGGGGCCTTCAGGATGGATTGATGAGGAGGGAGGACACGAGGAGAAGGAAGAGAAGGAAACACCAACTCCAGACGCCTGAAGAGCAGCTGTTCTCCTTCTCAGACGCCTTCATCACAACTACAACACATGAGTTTTGGAGCGTCTCTCCCTCCACAAGGCCTCTCTGTGCTTTATTCATCCAGCTCATGAAATGTGTAGACAGCGTTCAGAGATGAGGGCAAAGGAGCGCTTCTGCTGCATCGTCCCCTCGGCTGCAGTTTGACATCCACTCCTCCTGCGGACTAATGATCAGAGACAAAAGGCCAAATGTGCCGAGGACAGAATGCAAGTCCCTGATATGCAAAGAGCAGCGATGGAGAGCTGCTGCTTCCTGTCTGAAGTCGCTTCATTACCTCTGAGCACGCCGAGTAATCAAGGTTTCAAATTGGATTGTGATTGAGCGAGCGTGACGGCGTGTGTGTTTCAGCGTGACGGTGTGTGTGTTTCAGCGTGATGGTGTGTGTGTTTCAGCGTGACGGTGTGTGTGTTTCAGCGTGATGGTGTGTGTGTTTCAGCGTGACGGTGTGTGTGTTTCAGCGTGACGGTGTGTGTGTTTCAGCGTGACGGTGTGTGTGTTTCAGCGTGACGGCGTGTGTGTTTCAGCGTGACAGTGTGTGTGTTTCAGCGTGACGGCGTGTGTGTTTCAGCGTGACGGTGTGTGTGTTTCAGCGTGACGGCGTGTGTGTTTCAGCGTGACGGCGTGTGTGTTTCAGCGTGACGGCGTGTGTGTTTCAGCGTGACGGTGTGTGTGTTTCAGCAGAGTTACTGACGGCCAGAGAGGGAAGAGGAATATTCCTCGACAGCCTGATGAGCAGCGACACAGACGAGTGTCTGACAGGCTGAGAGAGAGAGAGAGCTGCTAGAGCGAGGCAGCGCTGTGGATCTGTTATCTACCCTCAGGTGTGTGTGTGTGTGTGTGTGTGTGTGTGTGTGTGTGTGTGTGTGTCAGAGAGCAACAACGTGACAGAGACACACACAGGGTCACCGCTGTGGTGAAAGTACTCATAAGCAGGATACTTTCCACTCTGTGAAACACGTCATCTATAATTGAACCTCCTCCGTCCGCTCGTCTCTCTGGAAACTCTCCTGTCTCCTCCGGCAGAGAGACCTCGTCTCCAGCGTTGTGTGGAAGCGCTGACCGCCTATTGATTTCCGCTCGCTGTGAACACAGCGCTCACATCCGATCTCAGGAAGCAGATTACATGCAGGAGGACGCGCGGCTGAGATAGCACTGTGAATCTTGTTTGCTTCATTTCCTTCAAATTAAGATAAGCTGTGCAAGCTGGAAACCATTTTGAGGTCCAACAACATCCAAATACTCTCTGTCCCAACCTGCACTGCCCTCTGCAGCCGCTCACCACGGCTTCATGAAGCGCTCTGAGTCTGCAGAGACGCTTCAGACTCACGGCTTCATGAAGCGCTCTGAGTCTGCAGAGACGCTTCAGACTCACGGCTTCATGAAGCGCTCTGAGTCTGCAGAGACGCTTCAGACTCACGGCTTCATGAAGCGCTCTGAGTCTGCAGAGACGCTTCAGACTCACGGCTTCATGAAGCGCTGAGGCTTCATCTCCTGCTCCGATGAGCGACGCCACGGCATCGTGTCTGCTGAGGGCGACCAGCTGGAGGATGTACTGTAATATACTGTGTGTGTGTGTGTGTGTGTGTGTGTGTGTGTGTGTGTGTGTGTGTGTGTGTGTGTGTGTGTGTGTGTGTGCAGGTTCACTGGCAACAGGAAGGGAGGGCCACACACACACACACACACACAGGAAACACAGAGGGCAAACAATCAGGATACTGGAAGGGGAGGCACAGCGGGGACCATGACATGTGATACAAGTCTGCACTAAAGTGGTAATTATGACTTGATAACTCCACATGGCATGAAGAAACGACTGAAGCAGAGATAAAGTATGTCAGCGTGATATCATCTGGTCATGTGTCAGCAGCTGAGATCTGCTGGACCTTCAAGATGAATTATGATTTCTACTCTTAATGCATGTCTGCTGCTAGATGAGTGGGTGAGTGAGTGGGTGAGTGAGTGAGTGAGTGAGTGAGTGAGTGGGTGGGTGGGTGAGTGAGTGAGTGAGTGAGTGAGTGAGTGAGTGAGTGAGTGAGTGAGTGAGTGAGTGAGTGAGTGAGTGAGTGAGTGAGTGAGTGAGTGGGTGGGTGGACCTCAGGCCTCTGTCTGAGCTGACGTGACGTGCTGTGTAACGGTCACCAGAGCTGCTCACCATCCTCATCCTCATCACTGCGCCTCCTCAGTGCCTCAGAGGAACACGTAGACTTCACGCTGTGCATCAGAAGGAAGGAGCGATGCTGCGTAGGCTCCGCCCACCTGAAGGCTGAAGGCCGAGCGAGCAGCTGCTCTGTCGACGCGGTCGTGAACGTAAATGATGTGGAAGAGCCTCATCCTCCCAGGAGATGAAGCAACTGCTGAGGTTAAAACTACTGGATGATTTATTCATTGCCATCTCTGTGATGAGACGCCAGCTGGAGGCCGATATGCCCTCAGTGTAAACCTGAGGGCCGACAGACGAAACTGCAGAAACAAACACAGGAGTGGACTCACTTCTCTCACCGTTTGTTGACTTTGTGAGTTGGTTTGTTTGTGGGCGTTTTCTCAGACGCACGTTGTGTGCAGCGTCATGCCCGAAGGCACAAAGGCACAAAGACTTCTAGTAACAGCAGAGTTCCAGTTCGCAGCACATGTTCAGCAGCTCTGACATCACAGGTGTGTCTGCAGTGTCAGATCAATGTCATTGGTTTGTTTACATCCATCTTCTATTGTTTTCCTCATGAAACTATTTACAGTTGGAGGTTTTCCTTCTTCAGAACAGTCCAGCATTGAACTACACGCTGACATGAACGTAGTGGAGCATGAAGGCATCGTGAGCTTTATGACTGAGTATAACTGTTCATAATAAATGCATTTTATTCAGAACGTGTTTGTGTTCATTTCTCATCTGCTCTCAGCACAGCGAGTGACACGCTGTGAGTCACACCGAGTGTTTAATTGTCTGATTGGTTCTGGTCCATCGGCCGGACACCTGCAGGAACGCTGGAGGGGAAACGGCTGCAGAGCCCCAGGAGATTAAAACCTGGCGTTGTGGCCAGAAGTGTCCTGATGCAGCTCAAAGCATCAGTCCATGTTTGAACAAACGTTTTGTGGAAGCGATGAGAACGTTTCCTGCTCTGCGTTGAGGAAGTGAGGCGACGCGTTATCACAGAGTGAGAGCATTCCTGCTGCTCAGCCAGTTCAATTGTCTCCTCACTGTTTGCTCAGGGCAGCAGTGTGTGTGTGTGTGTGTGTGTGTGTGTGTGTGTGGTGTGTGTGGTGTGTGGTGTGTGGTGTGTGTGTGTGTGTGTGTGTGTGCTCAGGGAGGGCTGCAGGACACACGCCTACTGCTGCACACAATCCGGACTCTGAGACACTGTTGTGATGCGATGGGAGCTCAGATAAATATTAGTTTTGCTTTATTGATCTTTGCAGCAGCAGGATCGCGTGTCGCTCGGCTTCCAGAAGTTTCTGTGAGATATCGGCTGAAGTTTTACTTCCTTCAGTTTTTTAAGCCGATCCAAAACTAACATTCATTCATATTCTATTAATACAAAATATATCCTCCATTTCATGTTGGACGCCACTCTAAATTCTATAATTTATGTAAATGAATGGAATCTTAATCTCAGGGTTAGGTCAGGTTAAGCTAGGTTAAGTTAAGTTAGGTTAAGCTAGGTTAAGTTAAGTTAGGTCAGGTTAAGTCAGGTTAAGTTAAGTTAAGTTAGGTTAGGTTAAGCTAGGTTAAGTTAAGTTAGGTCAGGTTAAGTCAGGTTAAGTTAAGTTAGGTTAGGTTAAGCTAGGTTAAGTTAAGTTAGGTCAGGTTAAGTCAGGTTAAGTTAAGTTAGGTTAGGTTAAGCTAGGTTAAGTTAAGTTAGGTCAGGTTAAGTCAGGTTAAGTTAAGTTAGGTTAGGTTAAGTTAGGTTAGGTTAAGTTAGGTCAGGTTGGATCAGGGTTGCTTCGGAGTTCTTAAACTGTGCAGAGACTCATTTCTCTGCTCTGTCTGCTCTGTCTGCTCTGTCTGCTCTGTCTGCTCTGTCGCTCTGTCTGCTCTGTCGCTCTGTCTGCTCTGTCTGCTCTGTCGCTCTGTCGCTCTGTCGCTCTGCGTCCTGCTGGATGGTAGCTGTTGATTCACACTCTGAATCGTGAGCTTTTCTATCTTCAGCAGTTGAGTCTTTTAATACAAAGCTGTCTGTGAATTCTTTCCTGTTTTAAATGCCGTGCGAGGTGAAGGAAAGTCTCTTTGGCGACAATGAAGCTGCAGCTCATCTTGAAACGCTCTCGTCACTGATGTTATTGTGTGCCTCTGGTTGCAAATGAAGCTGAGACGATGTCTGCCGGTTCATTAGTGCTAATTCATGTTAAGTGAAGAGAAGATGCGAGAGAAGAAAGGGCGAGGATGAAAGAGCCCGTAATGAAGGAGGCCTGAAGGAGGCTGCTGATGCAGATCCATCCTCTGCTCTAAGGTTTATTTCCCAACTTCATGTTCACAAACACTGCCACGCTGTCACTGTCCTCTGCTCTCTGATCTCCATGGTGGGTTTATTTAAGCAACGATGGTTATTCACAGTAGTTCACCTGATCAGCAGCGAGATGCCGTTCATGTTCACACCAAAGAGCGACCAAAGAAACTCTGATTGACGAACAAAACACTGTTTTGTCTCCTGATGGTTTAATAGACAGATCCGTGAACCTGAGTTGCTCAACAAAGAATCACACAAAACACTTTGAATCTTGTTTTTACGAGAGAAGTCCGGACCAAAAGTGGAGATCTGCAGACTGACAGTTCCAACCCTCTTTGTGCAGAAGTATTTGCCAAATGAATGTTATTTAGCTGAGTGGATGACATTCAGGTGAGCAGATAATTAGACCCAGTCTTGTCATGAATTTCAGGAAAATAGAGCGTTGCTAATAGAAGCTGAGGGATGTGTGTGTTGTGCTCTGAATGTCAGGAGCCTAATTGGAAAGCTCGTTAAGCTGCTGTAGATGTCAAATGTCTGCCAATTATTGTGCTTCCTCTTGTCATCTTGTAAATCATTGTCTTATTCTAATAATAGCTTGAATAAACATTAGGAAAAATAAGCACTTCACTTTTATTATCAACCCATTCATTTTCTTTATTTTGTATTAATGAGTTATTTACATGAGTCATGTTTCACTAACGTTGTATTGTGTTTGACCTCTTAGGCTTCCTGAGAGGTCAT
>NW_027176211.1:556737-571278 GCF_023055335.1 Clinocottus analis | reverse complement strand
AGCCGTGTGTCTAGCTAGTGTCTAGTTCGCCGTGTGTCCAGCTAGTGTCTAGTTAGCCGTGTGTCTAGCTAGTGTCTAGTTAGCCGTGTGTCTAGCTAGTGTCTAGTTAGCCGTGTGTCCAGCTAGTGTCTAGTTCGCCGTGTGTCCAGCTAGTGTCTAGTTAGCCGTGTGTCTAGCTAGTGTCTAGTTAGCCGTGTGTCTAGCTAGTGTCTAGTTAGCCGTGTGTCTAGCTAGTGTCTAGTTAGCCGTGTGTCTAGCTAGTGTCTAGTTAGCCGTGTGTCTAGCTAGTGTCTAGTTCGCCGTGTGTCCAGCTAGTGTCTAGTTCGCCGTGTGTCCAGCTAGTGTCTAGTTAGCCGTGTGTCTAGCTAGTGTCTAGTTAGCCGTGTGTCTAGCTAGTGTCTAGTTAGCCGTGTGTCTAGCTAGTGTCTAGTTAGCCGTGTGTCTAGCTAGTGTCTAGTTCGCCGTGTGTCCAGCTAGTGTCTAGTTAGCCGTGTGTCTAGCTAGTGTCTAGTTAGCCGTGTGTCTAGCTAGTGTCTAGTTAGCCGTGTTTCTAGCGAGTGTCTAGTTCGCCGTGTGTCTAGCGAGTGTCTAGTTAGCCGTGTTTCTAGCGAGTGTCTAGTTAGCCGTGTGTCTAGCTAGTGTCTAGTTAGCCGTGTGTCTAGCTAGTGTCTAGTTAGCCGTGTGTCTAGCTAGTGTCTAGTTAGCCGTGTGTCTAGCTAGTGTCTAGTTAGCCGTGTGTCTAGCTAGTGTCTAGTTAGCCGTGTGTCTAGCTAGTGTCTCGTTAGCTGTGTGTCTAGCTTGTGTCTAATTAGCTGTGTGTCTAGCTAGTGTCTAGTTAGCCGTGTGTCTAGCTAGCCGTGTGTCTAGCTAGTGTCTAGTTAGCCGTGTGTCTAGCTAGTGTCTAGTTAGCCGTGTGTCTAGCTAGTGTCTAGTTAGCCGTGTGTCTAGCTAGCCGTGTGTCTAGCTAGTGTCTAGTTAGCCGTGTGTCTAGCTAGTGTCTAGTTAGCCGTGTGTCTAGCTAGCCGTGTACACACACACTTTCTATTGGAGATGAAGATGTGTGTTCATACAGTAATACGATATTATGTATCTATTAATGAGGGGTTAACATTATGGGATGTCCTGCGTTACACAGCGTTTTGCTGAGAGATATCGAGCTGCCGACTCAGCGCTGGCCGAGGTCACGCGGACAGGAAGCCGTGTCTCTGCTGAGTGTGTGTTTCCTAAAGGTCAGAGGTCGCGCAGAGACCAGGGCCTTCTGCTCAGTACCTGATTAGGGGGTCTGCCATCCGCGTCCCGCCTCAGCCGGCCTCCTATTGGCCGGGGGACGGTCAGCTGATAGGAGGAGAGGTGTTCTGTCTGCTGGGAGTCTGCAGGAGAAACACACAGACGACTGAAGCAGGAAGCACGAAGCACCACATGTGTCCTCTCCACCAATCAGGAGGCTCGCTCACACCAGCGCGCTGCAGGAAGCTGAATCATGAGATCCATGATGAGACACACACACACACACACAGTAAAGTGTGCGTATGTTCACTTTGTCTCCATCTGTTTGTGACAGACTATATGGTTAGTAACCTTGTGTATGTGTGTGTGTGTGGGGGGGGGGGTGAGGAGGGGGGGGGGGGGAGAGCAGCTGCAGTCTCTGGTTTAACGTCTATAGATGTGGACAATGCTCTTATGTATTTAGTGGGTTAGTTAGCCTAGCTTAGCATAACGGCTGGGAGCGGAGGGAAACTGCTAGCACGGGTTAAACACTTCATACCATGAACACAACACAGAAGAAGTGATGTGGTGGGACTCTTGTTTCTATTGATTCTATTGTTTGTAATGGTTCTATTGTTTCTATTGTTTGTAATGGTTCTATTGTTTCTATTGTTTGTAATGGTTCTATTGTTTCTATTGTTTGTAATGGTTCTATTGTTTCTGGTTTTATTGGTTCTATTGAGAGGTTTCTGAGCTCAAAGTGAGAACAAATATTTTGAGCCTCAAGACATTCATTCATTTCATGTTCAGGCTGGTTAAAAAACAGTGAGTCACAGTCACACAATGTGTGTGTGTGTGTGTGTGTGTGTGTGTGTGTGGTGTGTTTCCAGTAAATGTATCACTCAGATTCATTCAGACTCACACCGTCACTGTCAGAGCTGCTGAAAGACTTGAAAGCTGCTTAATGCTGAACACACACACACACACACACACACACACACACACACACACACACACACACACACACACACACATTTAGTTGTATTGTTAAACTAAAAGTTCACTGATTTTCTTTAACCAGAAGTGGGTGGAGCTAAACTATAGAGTGTAATGTCCTGTACCTCACTGTTCTCTTCATCCTCCTCTTCCTCACTGCACTCCCCTCCTCTTCCTCACTGTACTCCCCTCCTCCTCCTCTTCCTCACTGCACTCCCCTCCTCCTCTTCTTTCTCACTGTGCTCCCCTCCTCCTCTTCTTTCTCACTGTACTCCCCTCCTCCTCTTCCTCACTGTGCTCCCCTCCTCCTCCTCCTCCTCTTCCTCCTCCTCCTCCTCACTGCACTCCCCTCCTCCTCCTCTTCCTCACTGTACTCCCCCCCTCCTCCTCCTCTCACCCGTGCAGAGTGAGCTTCCGGTCAGCAGCAGCAGGCAGCAGAGCTCCAGCAGCGCCACTCTGCCTCCCATCATCTTCATCTTCTCTTCCTCTTTAAATGTCTCTCTGAGTCTGTCCTCGTGCTTCCGGTTCTGGAGCCAGTAGAGTCGTTGTCACCGCCCGGTTCTGGAGCCAGTAGAGTCGTTGTCACCGCCCGGTTCTGGAGCCAGTAGAGTCGTTGTCACCGCCCCCCTCAAGCCTATGAACACCCCGGAGAGCTTTTCTTCCTCGGCCGAGCCATTCCTGTCCCGGCGGCCAGTTCGGCTCTCACTGTGCCCGTTTAGCCGCGAGTGGGATCCAAGATGTCTGCTGCTGCTGTTTCGGTTGCTTAAGGTGAGAGTTCCGACAGGAAGCGGGAGCCTGAACGCGTCCTCTGGGCCCGGTACCGTCCGTCCTCACCGAGGGAAGCAAACGTCTCCTCGTAAACTGAAGCTGGAACCTGAAACAAGCCACCAAAAACACTGGCCGCTTCCGGTGGCGCCCTTCAGAATAAGAGTCGCGACTGTTTAAAAACTCGTTAACTGTGAAGTTGTAAAGACTCTTATGTCGTTTGTATTTATTCATTTCAATTCAAACCCGTATTTCTTATTACTTTTTAATTCCACGAACATACACAATACTTTGTGGCTATCAGCCTGTAATGTTGTGTATTTGTTTATAAATACCCCGCACACTATAATGATCATAATAATGTGTTATTTTTTTCTACATTCTTTTGATAATTTTTTTAAGTGTCAATTATGTATTTGTCCTTTTCATTTTGTTGTTAAATGCACCCAATTTATTTAAAAAACTGACAACTTATAAACACTATTTCATAAAACCCTCTAATCTTCCACGAGTTAACAAATAACTTTACAACAGCGTTATTGTAAAAACAATAATGCGCGTCGTCGAAGGGCTTTTATTTTGAAGTCACCCCGGTGAAACCAGAAGGCATCCGGCTGTTATCTTCTGCTCACGTCACAAAAATAATCTCCAGCTGGGAGAAGAAAAAAAACAGCTTCGACCGCGCATGCGCCGTTTACACCGGGCTGTTCAGAGGAGCGAACCGAGCGCTCCTCTCAAGTGGCGATCAGGAGGAAGTTCGACCTTCACCGGAAGTCCACCGGGACGTCCCGACACTTTATTCAAACGCACCCATGAGGCGTTTTAAGCCGCTGAAAGAGAAGAATTAATGAGTTAAATAAAATGTTTTCCTGATATAATAAACACAAATGTTTACAATTTTCTGCTAACTCGTTCATCCAAAAGGGACAAATAAATAAAATAAAAAAGTACAGATTAAAAAATAAAAGTACTTAAAATCAAATCAACTTTTAAAGTACATCATCTTAACTTATGTTGACCCAAAGACATAAATATAAATAAATAAATAAATAAAACGTTTGACTGGAAAATGAATTTAATTAAAGTACGATAAGTACAGGTATTAAACATTTTATTTTTTATAAATAATCATTAGCAGAGTAGGTATAAAACCCGTTGCATCATAACGATGAATGGCATGAACACAGGTCTCCAGCAGCATTAGCATTAGCATTAGCAGCGTCAGCGGCTCTGCTGCCGGTACAGCTGGATGGTCATGAGCTGGACCTCGGGGTCTCCGGGCTGCAGGTCGATGGCTCGCAGGAAGAAGCTCAAGGCCTCGTCCAGCTTCCCCTCGCTCTTCCTCTCCTTCCCTTTTCTGACCAGCGAGAGGAAGCTCTCTTCCTCTTCCTCTTCCGACGGGCCGATGCCCTTCGTCTTCACTCCAGCGGTGCACTGATCCATCTTCTCGTCGGAGGCGAGCTCGGGCACGCTTGACTCCTCCCCTTCCTGTCCTGACTCATCCATGTTGCTTGACCCCTCCCCTTCCTGTCCAGACTCCTCCTCTTCCTCTGTGTTTAACGTCTCTCCCGCTGTCTCCTCCAGCTGAAGCTCATCACGAGTTAAACCAATGATTTCCTCTTCGTACGAGTGCTTCCCTGAAACTTCCTCCTCCTCTTCTTCTTCCTCCTCCTCCTCCTTCTCCTTCTCCTCCTCCTGCTCCTCCTGCTCCTCCTGCTCCTCCTCCTCCCCGACCGGTCCGAGGTCGATGTCTTCCATCATGGACAGGATGAAGGAGCGGCGTGAGGCCACAGAGGCGTTTCCTCCCAAGCTCTTTCGGAGAGGGGCGGGGCCAGATTTCGGAGTAGAGGCTCCAAGGACCTGGAACGAGTTGTTGAGTTGACCCTCCTCTTCCTCCTCCTCCTCTTCATCATCGTCACTGTCGTAAATCACCGCTGCCCTTCTCTTCTTGGTGGCCACGATGGAGCCGTCCGGATCGGAGGCGTGGCCGAGGCTCGCTCGTCGGTGTCGACTCTCGTTCAGAGACTTGTAGATGTCGAAGCTCCCGTCCGCCTGCAGCTGCAGGAGCAGCTTCCTCTCCTCCTCCTCCTCCTCGGGATCCGCCGCCTCCTCGCGGTCAGAGAACAAGTCGCTCTCCTCGAGCTGTAGATTGAAGTTTCCCCCGAAGGACTCGAGTCCCGACGGCGACGATGCGTCCGGCTTCAAGACGGAGAGACGTCTGTTCAGCGGCGCCGAGAAGGCCGGGACGCCGTCTCCCTCTGCCGCCCCGGACCGGTCCATCGGGTCTCGAGCCGCCACCAAAGACTCCTGGATGAGCAAAGACTCCTCCATCGCCTCCTCCGCCGTCACAGAAGACTCCTCGATGACCTCGGTGGCGCTCCGCTCCCGCTTGACGGCCGGGCGCTCGTCTCGGTTTCCTTCCAGATTGACGACTTCATCGTCCGACGCGACGCTCTCGTCTGCGGTGAGATCGATCACCGGGCCGGCGGCCGGTCGCACGCCCTCGAGGTCAGAACCGGACCGGTCCGGCTCCGCCCCCGGCGAGCCGCTGACATCGTGCCGCGGGAAGGACGGACCGGGTCTCGGGTCGGTTTTCCGCTCTCTGCCGTTGTCGTCGGGCTCCTGTTCACGGAGGACAGAAAATGACGTATGAATAAATGAACGCATGAATAAATACAGGAATGAACGAAAGAAATCCTCCATACCTGCTGCCGGAGCCAGGCCGGCTCCGTGCCGGACGCCACGCTCTCCGCCAGCTGCCTCTGCAGCTCCGACTCGGCCTCCATCAGCTCCTGCGCCTTCTGCACCCGGCCCTCGATGTAGTGCTGCGCCTCCCGGTCCTCCGGCGCCTCGTCCTGCTCCACGTCCAGCGAGAACATGAGGTCGTGGTCAGTGATGCCGAACATCTCCATGGCGTGCAGGCGGGCGATGTGCTCGTCCAGCTCGGGGTCGGTCCGCCGGTGCCTGGAGTGCAGCGCCTGCAGCTGCAGCTGCGTGGAGGAGCGGCGCGTGTCCTCCAGGACAAACAGCTCCTTCAGCTCCTGCTTGCTGAAGTAGCGGAACGGGTTCTTCTTGTCGCCGGTGCTCTGCCGGATGAGCGAGTCCTTGAAGACCTGCCGGCGGTAGATCTTCTCCTCCACCGTGCCGCAGGTGATCAGCCGGTAGATGACCACGTTGTCCGTCTGGCCGATGCGGTACGCCCGGTCCACCGCCTGGGCGTCCGTCGCCGGGTTCCAGCTGGGGTCGTAGATCACGACCCGGTCGGCCGCCGTCAGCGTGATGCCGACGCCGCCCACCTGCGTGGTGAGGAGGAAGACGGAGTAGCTGGCGTCCGTCTGGAAGCGGGTGATGAGCCGCTCGCGCTCCGCCAGCTGGGTCACCGTCCCGTCCAGCCGCATCACCTTGAAGCCGCGGTTCCCCAGGATGCGCTGGATGATGTCCAGAACCTTCCGGTAGCGAGCGAACACCAGCGTGCGGTGGCCCTCGTCCCGGAGCCGCTCCAGGAGGGCGAACAGGAAGACCATCTTCCCGGACTCGGCGATCAGGGTGTCGTCGGGCACGTCGGCGATGCTCCCCGCGGCGCCCGGCTGGTCTCCGTCGCGGCCGTCGGCGAGGCCCAGCTTGGCGACGGCGGCGGCGGAGAACAGCCGCGGGTGGTCGCACAGCTTCTTCATGATGTTGAGCTCGGCCAGCGGCGACCTGGTGGTCATGAGCAGCTCCTTGATGTGGTCCAGAGAGATGAACTGCCGGTACACGTCCTCCTGCACGGCGCTCAGGTACGTCCACACGATCAGGTCGTTCTTCCTCTTCAGCGCCGGCATGGCGGCTCCTGAGTCTTTCGGGGGCTCCGGCGCTCGGCCGTCGTCCTCTTCCCGCCGCGAGACGTCGGTCTTGTTGACTTCCGCCTTGGTTCTGCGCAGGAAGTGCGGCGTTATCCTGGCGACGAGGTCCTCGGACATCCGGGCCCCGAGAGCCTTCTCCCCCGGCGTGGCGTCCTTCTCTCTGGCCCGGGTGATGGGGTTCTCGTACTCCGTCTTGAAGGTCTTGGCCGTCCCCAGGAGGGTTCCACGGCACGCGAAGTCGAACAGAGCCCACATCTCCTTCAGGTTGTTCTGGACCGGCGTGCCCGTGAGGAGAACCCGGTTCTTCGCCGACACGGCGTAGACGCTCTTGGCCGTCTTGGTGGACGCCGTCTTGATCTTGTGCGCCTCGTCCAGGATCACGTAGTCCCACGTGAACTCGGCGCCGCGGTGCGCCGACAGCTGCTGCCAGTTGTTCATGACCATGGTGTAGGTGGTCAGCAGCACGCCGCCGCGGCGCTGCACCTTCTCCAGGTTGCGGGTCCTCTCCTTGACGGGGCCGTGGAAGTCCTTGACCCGCATGCCGGGCGTCCACTTGGCGAACTCCTTGGTCCAGTTGGTGATGAGCGACGTGGGCATGACCAGCAGCGTGTGCTTGGCCAGCTCGGCGTCGTACATGCCGGACAGGAAGGAGATGACCTGGATGGTCTTGCCGAGGCCCATGTCGTCCGCCAGGATGCCTCCTCTGCGGCCGTCTCGGTGGAGGCCGTACAGGAAGGCCACGCCGTCCCGCTGGTAGCCGTACAGCTTGTCGTGCAAGTCTTTAAAGAGCATCAAGCCGCTGCCGTTGACGTTGACGAAGTCGTCGTCTTCCTCCTCCTCGTCTTCCTCAGCGAGGTGGTCCTCGATCCTCTGGATCCGGCTCTTCAGTTTCTCGCTCTGCCGGATGTCGAAGGCCAGTCTGAACAACCTCAGAGCTTCCTTCATGTCTCCTTGCCGGCCGACGTTTTTCCCATCTTGGATTAATCTGAAGGAAGAAACGAGACGTTTAATATTCACTGGTTTGGTGCATCGTGGCCACGGCGACCAGGTGATGTTGGGGTCAACAGAGAGTAAACACAGAGTAAACACAGAGTAAACACTCTCTACTTTCTCTGGTTTACCAAAGAGCCTCAACGTGTTTTACTAGTTTTATACAACAGAATATTCGCTCACGGCTGTGATGTAAAACACAAAGTACTCAGAGCTCTGATAAACTGCAGTAGTACATGTCAAAATAAAAGCTTTGATGACGTACCTGCGGTAGGTTTCCACCTGCTCGTCGTCTACAGATAAACACCTGAGGAGACAAGCTCAGGGTCAAAAACACCCACAACCAGGAAGTGCAGTATTAATAATACAACATACAAATACTACAAGCCCTTCACTCAGAATACTACCTCAGTAAAATACACAATGAGATATATCTATATATATCTATACATATAGATATATCTCTCTCTCTCTCTCTATATATATATATATAGATATATAGATATATATATATATATAGATATATATATATATATATATATATATATAGATATCTATATATATATAGATATATATATATATATATATATATATATATAGATATCTATATATAGATATATATATAGATATATATATATATATATATATATATAGATATCTATATATAGATATATATATATAGATATATATATATATAGATATCTATATATAGATATATATATATATATATATATATATATATATATATATATATATATATATATAGATATCTATATATAGATATCTATCTATATATATATATATATATATATATATATATATATATATATATATATATATAGAGAGAGAGAGAGAGAGAGAGAGAGAGAGAGAGAGAGAGAGAGAGAGAGAGAGAGAGAGAGATATCAGTTACTTTATATGATGACGTCATACATTGTGTTAGAACACATGAAGCGTTAGCATAAATGTGGCTAACCGATGCTAACTGTCGGCGTTACTTACTCGTCCAGTTTCTTTGATATCTCCTCTACATCGCCGTGACGTTGGTGGACATCCATGCTGACAAGGGGAGCTCCTCTCCCGCTCCGGCAGCGGACACGACACTGTGTTTTCGGCGGTAAAGCTCCAACACGAACGCTAGTAAACTAACTTAGATGTTGTGTGTTCGAACCCGACGCTTCTGGCGCCGCCAAAACCTTTCCAGCGAATCAGAAAGGACGCTGTGGTGACGCGATCACGCAGTCGTCCAATCAGGGGGGAGTACAAGTAAAGTAGGCGGGTTCAACACAAAATGACCAATGAGTAGCGTGTATCCAGACCGGAAGAGGCAATAAGGTCCTTTTTTTTCTTCTTCGCTTTCTTTTCCACCTGAGACGCATATTCATTACAACATGTTTTCGGTTAAACTAACGTCATCGTGTGTTGCTTAACCAATATAAATATAAACTGCTGGCTGTATGACGACAACAGACAAGAGTTTACTGCCTTGCTGTTACACTCCGGTGCAGTTGGGGGTGGTATGAACCTCAAACGGTGGTTTATATTCCAACAAAGAAGACGAAGAAGACACAACCGATCACTGCGCATGTGCAGCGGCCCTATGGCGGCGTGTGTACGGCAGTGAAAACCGTGTTGTTTGTCGTTTTATCCGGCTGAGACTCGACCGGACCGAACATGGCTCATCTGACCAAGAACCACGCCGACAAAGAGAGGTGAGTTCTGGCGCAGGCTTGCCTGTTAGCCCCGCTAAGCTAGGCTACAGCGAGCGAGTTGACAAACCCGTGTAGAACATTTGCGTCTTTTAAGTGTAACTCTTATTACAGCACTCTAATCTCGCTTGTTCATAGTTTCTGGCGAAAACACAACGATCCTAAAGGGTCGCTCTGTAATTCGGCATGCATTTAATTTGGGTTTTAGTTTTTCATCCAAACAAAAACTGACTTTTTGGGGGGTTTATGCTTTGGAAGTGAGGGCTTGTGAGAGAGACGTTAGAGAGGTCAACAGTCGTAAACAGAGATAACTGATGAGCTGAACGAATACCGTGTACCACTAAAATACTTGGTGTGTAAAATAAAAACATAAAGACCCGTTTTACAACGTCTGATATAGAAACGGCAGCAAACGTCAAAGTGCCCTTTTTCTACACAGAGTCTGGTGTGTGTTGCTTTTCCTTAGCATGACGTGTATTAAGGCTCCTTTAACTTCACTTTATTGATCCCTGCTGCGTTTTATTGGTTTATTCATCTTAACACTATAGAAATGTGATTATATGAATGTTTATCAACGGATTAATTCAGAGCAAGTTATCTACTGTGATTATTATGTAGTAATCTGTATTGTTTACAGTTAATTGATTCATTAATTTCTCATGAAAAGTGTGTGCGTGTGTGTGTGTGTTTCAGGTTCATCTGCGTGTATCCGATCTACATCAACAGTAAGAAGACTCTGGCCGAAGGACGGAGGATCCCGACAGAGAAGGTTCCTCCAGCTTTTAATGTTTGATGTTGTCTCCTTTTCCTCTGATACACACTTAGTGTTTATGCCCAGGGTTTTTATTGTGAAGGGTCAGGTGGCTTTGGTCCCGGTTGAAATGTGGCGCGTTTAGTCGTAGTCACGTGATGTTGACACGTTGTCGTGTGTCTGCAGGCGGTGGAGAACCCGTCATGTGCCGAGATCAGAGACGTGCTGACGGCCGCCGGGATGAACGTCTACCTGGAGGTGAGAGGAGGAGGAGGAGGAGGAGGAGGAGGAGAAGGACGACGACGACGACGACGACGAGGAGGACAAGGACATCATGTATTTTTATATATAAAATGTGTGTTTTCCAGAACAAAATGCACCCCAGAGAGTGGAACAGAGACGTCCAGTTCAGAGGTCGAGTCAGAGTTCAGGTGAAGCAGGAAGACGGCAGCTTCTGTCAGGACAAGTTCACGTCCCGTAAGTCCTCCAGGAGACTTCTCTGGTTGTATAGAAGTCTATGCTTCATGTGTTAAAGCTGCATTCTCTCTCCTGACCACCAGGGGGCGACTCCTCTGGTTGTATAGAAGTCTATGCTTCATGTGTTAAAGCTGCATTCTCTCTCCTGACCACCAGGGGGCGACTCCTCTGGTTGTATAGAAGTCTATGCTTCATGTGTTAAAGCTGCATTCTCTCTCCTGACCACCAGGGGGCGACTCCTCTGGTTGTATAGAAGTCTATGCTTCATGTGTTAAAGCTGCATTCTCTCTCCTGACCACCAGGGGGCGACTCCTCTGGTGGATGATTGACAGAGATGCTTTAGGGCAGGGCTACAGGTGATTGACAGGCAGATGCAATGACGCTTGTTCCTTCAGGTAAAGACGTGATGGTCTACGTAGCTGAGATGATCCCAAAGCTGAAGACCAGAACCCAGAAGACCGGAGGAGGAGAGTCCGGTTCCCAGCAAGGAGACGGAGGAAAGAAGAGCAAGAAGAAGAAGAAGTAGTTGAAGAAATTACCATTTTTTTATTATTATTATTAATTTTCAGAATCTGAACACTGAGACAATTTTTGTTGTGAAGGTTTGTTCTTGTTTTTGTTGTTTAGACGTCTGAACCTTCATGTCCACAACAAGATCAATAAAATGTTTCCAAAGAAACACGTCCAGCTTTTGATCTAAATGGTCACGCTTCAGTATGTAGCTTCACCACAACCAGAGACCAGAACCAGAATCAGGACCGGTTAGAATCCAAACCGGTCCTGACATAAGCATAAATGAATGTAATATCAAACACACGTAACTAATACATAACTGATACATAACACAACTAATACACAATGCGTGTCTGTGGTTTGTGTGAAGTTCCACTTGTCTATTTCCTAATTTTTCTTAAATCGTTATTTTCTTTTCTTCTACATTTAAATAGATAATAATGTTCAGTGTCTCCTTTATTACAAATGGAACTAGTTTGGATTTAAACTTTTGTAAAATAACGTTTTCTATTTGAAGTTCTTTAAGGATCTTGAATTATATTTAGTTTGAGATATTTTGGATGTTTTTAATATTTGTTGCTTTTAAGTCGTAATGTTTCCATCAGCTTCTCACGCTGACATATTCCGGAAGTGACGTTACTCTCCGGCTTCCGGTTTCGGTGTTGCTAGGCGGCCGTTGTGTGGCGGTTGTTCCAACGGACCCGAAATTATTAAAATAATATTAATAAAATGAATTTACGTAATATTAAATATTGAACGGTTAAAATACGTAATTGATAAATAACGATGTGTTTGTGATTTTGTTTTATCGCTTTGTGAGAAGTTCCACGGTTCTCATTGACGTAATATCCGGAAGTGACGTCTTCTCCCTGGCTTCTAGTTTCGGGTTGCTAGGCGACCGCAGTGTTTTCCCCTGCATTTCTCCGGTTGAACCGGGCAAATGGCGGATACCTCGGTGGACCAGCACGTGGTTCTGGACCCCACCCGGGCCCCGGTGGCCTTCGGCCGGCGGGCGGTGCCGCAGCTGTTCGAGGAGCTGCTGCAGCCGGATGCGGACTCCCGGCTGCGGGCCCTGGCCTCCCTCTGCGACCTGATCCACGACCCGGACCGGATCCACCACACCGCCACCGGAGGTGACGTCACGCACCTGCGTCTACGGCTATAGAATTATTATATACATTATACATTAATATATAAGTATTAATCTCGTAATACATTGTATTTACAATAGCATTTACTGTATTCTACAATGGGAGTAAAAAGTCTACAGAGGGCGGATTTCTTCTTCTTCTTCTTCTTCTTCTTCTTCTTCTTCTTCTTCTTCTCCTCTTTCTTCTTCTTCTGCAGGTTTTCTGGAGCAGCTGAAAGTTTTGTTTAAAGATGAAGATTCTTCAGTCAGAACAAAAACCTGCGAGCTGCTTTACCTGATGACCTCCCACAGTATCGGCAGGTAGGCAGTTTGTAGTCCTTGTAGTCATTCTAGTCCTGTTTGTAGTCCTGTTCGTGATCATTATGGTCCTCTTTGTAGTCCTTGTAGTCCTTGTAGTCCTCTATGTAGTCCTTGTAGTCCTCTTTGTGGTCCTTGTGGTCCTTGTAGTCCTCTTAGTGGTCCTTGTAGTCCTCTTTGTGGTCCTTGTGGTCCTTGTAGTCCTCTTTGTGGTCCTTGTAGTCCTCTTTGTGGTCCTTGTGGTCCTTGTAGTCCTCTTTGTGGTTCTTGTAGTCCTCTTTGTGGTCCGTGTAGTCCTCTTTGTGGTCCTTGTAGTCCTCTTTGTGGTCCTTGTGGTCCTTGTAGTCCTCTTTGTGGTCCTTGTAGTCCTCTTTGTGGTCCTTGTAGTCCTCTTTGTGGTTCTTGTAGTCCTCTTTGTGGTCCGTGTAGTCCTCTTTGTGGTCCTTGTAGTCCTCTTTGTGGTCCTTGTGGTCCTTGTAGTCCTCTTTGTGGTCCGTGTAGTCCTCTTTGTAGTCCTCTTTGTGGTCCTTGTAGTCCTCTTTGTGGTGCCTGTAGTCCCCGTGCTCTCCAGCAGGTGGCGGTGTAACCTGTGTGTTGCTCCTGCAGACAGGCCGTGCTGGCCTCCTCCCTCCTGCCTGCTCTGGCTACGCTGCTGGACTCCTCGTCCTCCTGCAGGAGGAGCGTCCTGGGCGTGCTGAGCCGCCTCGCTCTGCTGCCCGCAGGTGAGCCGCTCCCACTGCATGCTGGGAACTTATACAAGTTATAGTAAAGGCTTGCAGATCATATATATATATATATATATATATTTATATATATATTTATATATATATATATATATATATATATATATATATTTATATATATATATATATATATATATATATATATTTATATATATATATATATATTTATATATATATATATATATATATATATATTTATATATATATATATATATATATATTTAAATACAAGAAAATAATTATATGTTGTATAAAACATGGCTCCTGACTGATGAACAAAGTACTAGTATATAGTATGTATTATATATTATATATTATATTTCGTGTCCTCTGATCGCTGAAGTTGGTCACAGTTTGAGTGACAGGGAGCTGAAACTCTGCAGGTGCCGACGCTCTGCTGAGTCTGGTTCCTAAACTGATGCTGAAGCTCAGAGAGGAGGAGCATGAAGACGAGGAGGAGCAGGAGGAGGAGGAGCACAAGGAGGAGGAGCATAAGGAGGAGGAGGAGGAGCAGGAGGAGGAGGAGCATAAGGCGGAGGAGGAGCATAAGGAGGAGGATCAGAAGGAGGAGAAGGAGGAGCATAAGGAGGAGGAGGAGCAGGAGGAGGAGGAGCATAAGGCGGAGGAGGAGCATAAGGAGGAGGATCAGAAGGAGGAGAAGGAGGAGCATAAGGAGGAGGAGGAGGAGCATAAGGAGGGGGAGGAGCATAAGGAGGAGGAGGAGCATAAGGAGGGGGAGGAGCAGGAGGAGGAGGAGCACAAGGAGGAGCGCAAGGAGGAGCGCAAGGAGGAGGAGGAGCATAAGGAGGGGGAGGAGCATAAGGAGGGAGAAGAGCAGCAGGAGGAGGAGGAGCACAAGGAGGAGCACAAGGAGGAGGAGGAGCAAAAGGAGGAGGACCATAAGGAGGAGGAGGAGGAGCATAAGGAGGAGGAGGAGCATAAGGAGGAGAAGGAGCATGAGGAGAGGGAGGAGCAGGAGGAGGAGGAGCACAAAAAGGAGGAGGAGCACAAGGAGGAGAAGGAGCATGAGGAGGAGCAAAAGCAGGAGCACAAGGAGGAGCAGCACAGGGAGGAGCACAAGGAGGAGGAGGAGCACAAGGAG
>NW_027176211.1:536737-544237 GCF_023055335.1 Clinocottus analis | reverse complement strand
TCCAGCCACCGGTCCACAGCTACCCTGAGGCCCCAGTTGTTGTTTCTTAGTTAGTTAGTTAGTTAGTTAGTCTCATTTTGAACGGGTTAAACTACTGTTACATGTTGGAGTGTTTTAAATCTCTTTCTCTGATCTTTCCTCCTCAGAGGTCCTTGTCTCCTCGCTCCTTGTCTCCTCTTCCCTCCTCTGAGGTGAGACCCCTCCTCAGTGTGTCATCATGTAGTTTACAACATCACAAACACACAAACACACAACATGAGTCCTCTGCTGCTCTGTCTCTCCAGGAGGAGAACAGGGATCAACTGGAGAACCGTTCTCCTGCAGGTTCCTCCCCTGGTTCCAGCATCCAGACCAGCAGAACCCACAGCACACACACACCGACCAGCACACACACACCGACCAGCACACACACACCGACCAGCACACACACACCGACCAGCACACACACACCACACACGCACTCCTCTGGGTCCTTGAGCTCCTTGCATCACTTCCACAGACCTGGTAGGACTTCTTCTACTCTTTATATTCATGTTCACTTCTTCTTCTACTCTTTATATTCATGTTCACTTCTTCTTCTACTCTTTATATTCATGTTCACTTCTTCTTCTACTCTTTATATTCATGTTCACTTCTTCTTCTACTCTTTATATTCATGTTCACTTCTTCTTCTACTCTTTATATTCATGTTCACTTCTTCTTCTACTCTTTATATTCATGTTCACTTCTTCTTCTACTCTTTATATTCATGTTCACTTCTTCTTCTACTCTTTATATTCATGTTCACTTCTTCTTCTACTCTTTATATTCATGTTCACTTCTTCTTCTACTCTTTATATTCATGTTCACTTCTAATATTAATAATGTTAATAATAAAGGTATGATGTCATATCTTTATGATAAAGTGAGTATTGATGTATTTTCTCTTCTGTCAGAAAACGGCTCGAACATCTACAAGAAGCCTCCCATCTACAAGCAAGGTAGTACTAGTACTAGTACTAGTACACAGTGGAAATACTCTACTACTAGTACAAGTATATATTATTATTATAATGATGAGGCTGCTTCAGTCTTTATGCTCTTCATCATAACATATAAATATATTTATGTTTTAATGTTATTCGTAATTAGTATTAGTAATTATTAGCACCAACACGTTGTATGATGAAGATGATGAAGATGAGGAAGCTTCTAGCGTATTAAAGTCCGAACACATCAGAATGTCGGTCAGCTGTAAACCACGAACTTAATCAGCTTTACTGTGTGTGTGTGTGTGTGTGTGTGTGTGTGTAGACGTGTGTGTGTCCTCTCATGGGCGCCACATGGAGGATCTGATCATCGAGTCCTCAAAGTTCCCGGCGGCTCGACCTCCAGACCCGACGCTGCCGTCCAGGATCGAGACGGAGGCCTGGCCCTGCCCCCCCTGTGAGGTGGAGAGTGGTACGACCCACACACACACACTTTACCTCGTGTTTCCTTTCCTCTCCCCATGTTTCCTTTCCTTGTGTCCTCTCCTCCCTCTAGAGAAGAAGTGGAGGAAGAAGAAGCAGAGAGAAGAAGATGATGAAGATGAAGAGCTGAGTGATGAAGTTTGGGGACTGAGAACGCTGCAGAAACGAGAGCTCGCCGAGGTGGAGACCAGTGTTACACATCGAGATATATATATATATATATATATACACACACACATATATATATATATATATATATATATATATATATATATATATATATATATATATATATATATATGTGTGTGTGTATATATATATATATATATATATATATATATATATATATGTGTGTGTATGTGTGTATATAACAGTATCTAACATGTGTAACCTCCCTGCAGACCCAGTGTAACCTGGGTAAGCTGCTCCTGCAGGAGCAGCTGGGTTCCTGTGCGGCTCCTCTCAGGAGGAAGGCTCGCTCTCTGCCGGACCGCCGGCAGCACTGTGGTATGAAGGTTTATTACATTTACACATTTACAGTTATTACATGTCAGCAGAGTCTGAGCTAACATTACCCACACAAGTATCACTTTGAGGTACTTGTACTTCCATTCTTTGCTATGGTGTACTTGTACTCCGCCTAGTGGTCAGAGTGTGACTTTACTGTACTTCACTAGTGACATCGTCCCATAAATCACTGCGACGAGACTCAATGTACTGACTCATCTTTCTACTTGTGGTACTTTACTTGTGGTACTAGTACTTTACTTGTGGTACTAGTACTCCCCTCTGCTCGTCCCAGTTGAACTCTTTCCTCGTCTCCAGGGTCCAGCGCCGCCAGGTCGGTGTATTTCCCAGCATCCTCTAGGAGCGGCCTGTCCAGGGTGAGTTCTGCGGAGACGCCGTCGTCCAATCACAGCGCAGCGTTGCTGCAGGCGGCGACCGACGTGTTTGTGTTTGTGTTTGTGTTCCAGCTTCAGTCGGCCGAGTTCAGCTCCTCAGAGGAACCCACAGCAGGTCAGTGTCACGTCACAGAACTCACTGTGGAACGTTGCTTCTTCTTCTGGTGTTCCATCCTGTGGAACGTTGTTTCTTCTTCTGGTGTTCCGTCCTGTGGAACGTTGTTTCTTCTTCTGGTGTTCCGTCCTGTGGAACGTTGCTTCTTCTTCTGGTGTTTCATCCTGTGGAACGTTGTTTCTTCTTCTGGTGTTCCGTCCTGTGGAACGTTGTTTCTTCTTCTGGTGTTCCGTCCTGTGGAACGTTGCTTCTTCTTCTGGTGTTCCATCCTGTGGAACGTTGTTTCTTCTTCTGGTGTTCCGTCCTGTAGAACGTTGCTTCTTCTTCTGGTGTTCCATCCTGTGGAACGTTGTTTCTTCTTCTGGTGTTCCATCCTGTGGAACGTTGTTTCTTCTTCTGGTGTTCCGTCCTGTGGAACGTTGCTTCTTCTTCTGGTGTTCCGTCCTGTGGAACGTTGCTTCTTCTTCTGGTGTTCCGTCTTGTGGAACGTTGTTTCTTCTTCTGGTGTTCCGTCCTGTAGAACGTTGTTTCTTCTTCTGGTGTTCCGTCCTGTAGAACGTTGTTTCTTCTTCTGGTGTTCCGTCCTGTGGAACGTTGTTTCTTCTTCTGGTGTTCCGTCCTGTGGAACCATGTTTCTTCTTCTGGTGTTCCGTCCTGTGGAACGTTGTTTCTTCTTCTGGTGTTCCGTCCTGTGGAACCATGTTTCTTCTTCTGGTGTTCCGTCCTGTGGAACGTTATCATTGATATGTTGGTCGCGGTTCCACCGTCCTTCTCCTGAGCCCTGAACAGAAAGCGATGTCCACGTAGAACCGGTATCTAATCACAGAGAACCTCAGTAGATTGACAGCTCGAGACGTCATGGAGTCTGGAGGAGGAACCGACCTGAGATCTGTGAGAACGTTCAGCTGAAAGGTTCATATTGTTAAACTTATTAGAACCCATGATGGAGCGTCCCTCCAATGGTTTGCTCTGCTCTCGTTTCATTGGCTCATATTGAGGTGAGCCCGCCTCCTGCGTGTACTTATACATCACATGACAACAGTAACGTGTTCTCTCTCTCTCTTCCTGCAGATCTTCAGGTACGGTTTGGTTCCTTCTGTTCAGATGTTCTCTAAGCTCATGAATATTCATAACCATAACAATAGACTCATAATGTGTGTGGCAGAACGGAGACTCCAGGATGGACCGAGGGAACTCTTTACCCAGCATGCTGCAGCACAAGGTACTCACTCAGTACATTCATTCAGGTATCAGTGTATATTATGATGTACTTCATGTATCAGTGTATATTATGATGTACTTCATGTATCAGTGTATATTATGATGTACTTCATGTATCAGTGTATATTATGATGTACTTCATGTATCAGTGTATATTATGATGTACTTCATGTATCAGTGTATATTATGATGTACTTCATGTATCAGTGTATATTATGATGTACTTCATGTATCAGTGTATATTATGATGTACTTCATGTATCAGTGTATATTATGATGTACTTCATGTATCAGTGTATATTATGATGTACTTCATGTATCAGTGTATATTATGATGTACTTCATGTATCAGTGTATATTATGATGTACTTCATGTATCAGTGATTCGTGCAGATGTTTTTATTGAAATCATAATCTCATCCACCTTGAAGGGATTTATGTGAACTGTCCCTTTAAATGTAGAGAAAAGGATCAATGAACTGAACTGCATTGATTGATTATTTACTGGTTCATACTGATCGTTTGGCTGAGATGTTGATTGATTGGTCGATGTCTGTAGATCTGCCCCTATGATGTGCTGGTGGTGACTCACAGGGGGCGGAGCCAGCTGCCGCCGGGCGTCGACCGAACCAGACTGGAGGTAAAACTGATGGTTTGCTGCTTTAAACCGGAGAACGAGCTCCCAGAAGGAACTAGACCTGGAGAACTAGACCTGGAGAACTAGACCTGGAGAACTAGACCTGGAGAACTAGACCTGGAGAACTAGAGCTGGAGAACTAGAGCTGGAGAACTAGACCTGGAGAACTAGACCTGGAGAACTAGAGCTGGAGAACTAGACCTGGAGAACTAGAGCTGGAGAACTAGAGCTGGAGAACTAGACCTGGAGAACTAGACCTGGAGAACTAGAGCTGGAGAACTAGAGCTGGAGAACTAGACCTGGAGAACTAGAGCTGGAGAACTAGAGCTGGAGAACTAGACCTGGAGAACTAGACCTGGAGAACTAGAGCTGGAGAACTAGAGCTGGAGAACTAGAACTGGAGAACTAGAACTAGAGAACTAGACCTGGAGAACTAGAGCTGGAGAACTAGACCTGGAGAACTAGAGCTGGAGAACTAGACCTGGAGAACTAGACCTGGAGAACTAGACCTGGAGAACTAGAGCTGGAGAACTAGAACTAGAGAACTAGACCTGGAGAACTAGAGCTGGAGAACTAGAACTGGAGAACTAGAGCTGGAGAACTAGACCTGGAGAACTAGACCTGGAGAACTAGAGCTGGAGAACTAGAGCTGGAGAACTAGACCTGGAGAACTAGACCTGGAGAACTAGAGCTGGAGAACTAGAGCTGGAGAACTAGAACTGGAGAACTAGAACTAGAGAACTAGACCTGGAGAACTAGAGCTGGAGAACTAGACCTGGAGAACTAGAGCTGGAGAACTAGACCTGGAGAACTAGAGCTGGAGAACTAGAGCTGGAGAACTAGAACTGGAGAACTAGACCTGGAGAACTAGACCTGGAGAACTGGACCTGGAGAACTAGACCTGGAGAACTAGAGCTGGAGAACTAGACCTGGAGAACTAGAACTAGAGAACTAGAGCTGGAGAACTAGACCTGGAGAACTAGAACTAGAGAACTAGACCTGGAGAACTAGACCTGGAGAACTAGACCTGGAGAACTAGAGCTGGAGAACTAGAACTGGAGAACTAGACCTGGAGAACTAGACCTGGAGAACTGGACCTGGAGAACTAGACCTGGAGAACTAGACCTGGAGAACTAGAACTAGAGAACTAGAGCTGGAGAACTAGACCTGGAGAACTAGAACTAGAGAACTAGACCTGGAGAACTAGACCTGGAGAACTAGACCTGGAGAACTAGAGCTGGAGAACTAGACCTGGAGAACTAGACCTGGAGAACTAGAACTGGAGAACTAGACCTGGAGAACTAGACCTGGAGAACTAGAGCTGGAGAACTAGAACTAGAGAACTAGAGCTGGAGAACTAGAACTAGAGAACTAGAACTGGAGAACTAGACCTGGAGAACTAGACCTGGAGAACTAGAACTAGAGAACTGGACCTGGAGAATGTGTTCTAGAGAACTAGACCTGGAAGCCTGGTTAGTGAAACGCGTCCGGTTAGCTCAAAGCTAACAAGCTAGGCTGAAGCTAGCTATATTAGCTGCTAGCTCAACCTCCTCACCAGAAGATGGATTTCAGAGTTTAGAGATTAAATAACAGATAATCCCACATTAAATCTCTCTCTCTCTCTCTCTCTCTCTCTCTCTCTCTCTCTCTCTCTCTCTCTGTCTCTCTCTCTCTCTCTCTCTCTCTCTCTGTCTCTCTCTCTCTCTCTCTCTCTCTCTCTCTCTCTCTGTCTCTCTCTCTGTCTCTCTCTCTCTCTCTCTCTGTGTCTCTCTCTCTCTCTCTCTCTCTCTGTGTCTCTCTCTCTCTCTCTCTCCCCCCCCCCCCCCCCCCAGCACCACCTCTCTCAGGAGGAGTTCTTCAGTGTTTTCGGGATGTCCATCGAGGAGTTCGACAGCCTCTCTCTCTGGAAGAGGAACGACCTGAAGAAGAGATTCTGTCTCTTCTGACGTTGCTGGAACTGCATCCCCCACAATGCAACTGTGCTCTTCTGGGATCACGAAGGACTCCTTATGATCAGCAGCGCCACCGCCAGACGCCTCGTTTGACTACAGAGTTACGCTTCACACACGAGAATCCACCTGAGAGCCCACCTGAGAGCCCACCTGAGAGCCCACCTGAGAGTCCACCTGAGAATCCACCTGAGAGCCCACCTGAGAGTCCACCTGAGAGCCCACCTGAGAGCCCACCTGAGAATCCACCTGAGAGCCCACCTGAGAATCCACCTGAGAGCCCACCTGAGAGTCCACCTGAGAGCCCACCTGAGAGCCCACCTGAGAATCCACCTGAGAGCCCACCTGAGAGTCCACCTGAGAATCCACCTGAGAGTCCACCTGAGAGTCCACCTGAGAGTCCACCTGAGAATCCACCTGAGAGTCCACCTGAGAGCCCACCTGAGAGTCCACCTGAGAGTCCACCTGAGAGTCCAGCGAGTCCACCTGAGAGTCCAGCGAGTCCACCTGAGAGTCCAGAGAGTCCACCTGAGAGTCCACCTGAGAGTCCAGTGAGTCCACCTGAGAGTCCACCTGAGAGTCCAGAGAGTCCACCTGAGAGTCCACCTGAGAGTCCAGAGAGTCCACCTGAGAGCCCGCCTGAGAATCCACCTGAGAGTCCAGTGAGTCCACCTGAGAGTCCACCTGAGAGTCCAGTGAGTCCACCTGAGAGTCCACCTGAGAGTCCACCTGAGAGTCCACCTAAGAGTCCAGAGAGTCCACCTTAGAGTCCAGAGAGTCCACCTTAGAGTCCAGAGAGTCCACCTGAGAGCCCACCTGAGAGTCCACCTGAGAGCCCACCTGAGAGCCCACCTGAGAGTCCACCTGAGAGTCCACCTGAGAGTCCAGAGAGTCCACCTGAGAGTCCACCTGAGAGCCCACCTGAGAGCCCACCTGAGAGTCCAGAGAGTCCACCTGAGAGTCCACCTGAGAGTCGACCTGAGAGCCCACCTGAGAGTCCACCTGAGAGTCCACCTGAGAGTCCACCTGAGAGCCCACCTGAGAGTCCACCTGAGAGTCGACCTGAGAGCCCACCTGAGAGTCCAGAGAGTCCACCTGAGAGTCCACCTGAGAGTCGACCTGAGAGCCCACCTGAGAGTCCACCTGAGAGTCCACCTGAGAGTCGACCTGAGAGCCCACCTGAGAGTCCACCTGAGAGTCCACCTGAGAGTCGACCTGAGAGCCC
>NW_027176211.1:529237-531737 GCF_023055335.1 Clinocottus analis | reverse complement strand
GCAGAGCAAATCCGGAAGGTTTAACCTCCTCAGAGGGGGCGGGGCTCACAGTGACCTTCATCTCTAAGTGATGAAGACTCTGCTCTGCTACCCATGAGCAGAGTCTTCATCACTGAGAGATGAAGAGCGTCACTCTTTACTGGAGAACAAGATGAAGCAACCAGGTCACAACAAATAAACACAAACAACTTTCACAATGAAGTTTGTCGTGAGCATGTTAGCATGTTAGCATGTTAGCATGTAAACGTTCTGATATACATTCACACCATGCCGGCGTTTGGTGTGTAATATTTAACATGTTAGCTTTAACATAAACTAAAGACACATATGTTTATAAATAGAAAATTAATAAATAAGTCATTTGTGATTTGTTGTCTCTCCACCTGTCTCTCTCTCTCTCTCTCTCTACCTGTCTCTCTCTCTACCTGTCTCTCTGTCTGTCTGTCTGTCTGTCTGTCTGTCTGTCTGTCTGTCTGTCTGTCTGTCTGTCTGTCTGTCTCTCTCTCTCTCTCTCTCTCTCTCTCTCTCTCTCTCTCTCTCTCTCTCTCTCTCTCTCTCTCTCTCTCTCTCTCTCTCTCTCTCTCTCTCTCTCCTCTCTCTCTCTCCCTCTCTCCCTCCCTCCCTCCCCTCCCTCCCTCCCTCCCTCTCTCTCTCCCTCTCTCTCTCTCTCTCTCCCTCTCTCCCTCTCTCCTCTCTCTCTCTCTCTCTCTCTCTCTCTCTCTCTCTCTCCCTCTCTCTCTCTCTCTCTCTCTCTCTCTCTCTCTCTCTCTCTCTCTCTCTCTCTCTCTCTCTCTCTCTCTCTCTCTCTCTCTCTCTCTCTCTCTCTCTCTCTAGTGCTAGCTCAGCTGCTAGCTGACCTGTCGTCCTTCCTGTCTCTTCTGGACTCAGAGGAGTTGAGTTTTCTCGCCGTGCGTCAGAAGAAGCAGATCTCAGAGCTGTTGAGTCGCCTGCAAGACGACGCTGCAGGTACAAATACCACGAGTACTACTGGTACTACTGAAAGTACACATACTGCTCATAGTACTACTATTGTTTTAAGCAGTTACTCATAAAAACATTCACTAGAGGTTGTAAAGTTAAAAAAAAGATGAAGAGGAAAAGATGAAGGTAGTTAAAGCGACCAGTAGAACCAGTGAAACCAGTGGAACCAGTGGAACTAGTAGAACCAGTGAAACCAGTGGAACCAGTGGAAACAGTAGAACCAGTGGAAACAGTAGAACCAGTGGAACCAGTGAAACCAGTAGAACCAGTGGAACCAGTAGAACCAGTGGAAACAGTAGAACCAGTGAAAACAGCAGAACCAGTGAAACCAGTAGAACCAGTGGAAACAGTAGAACCAGTGAAACCAGTAGAACCAGTAGAAACAGTAGAACCAGTGGAACCAGTAGAACCAGTGAAACCAGTAGAACCAGTGGAACCAGTAGAACCAGTGAAACCAGTAGAACCAGTGGAACCAGTAGAACTAGTAGAACCAGTGGAACCAGTAGAACCAGTGGAACCAGTGGAACCAGTAGAACCAGTGAAACCAGTAGAACTAGTGGAACCAGTAGAACTAGTAGAACCAGTGGAACCAGTAGAACCAGTGGTGCTCTTGTGTTCCCAGTGGAAGATGCAGAGTACATGATCATGAGCTGTCCGTCATCGTCTCCTAGCAACGAGCTGGCAGACTCACCTGGGACAGGTCAGAATATTGTTTACATTATAATGTTTACATTATATTGTTTACATTATATATTGTTTACATTATATCGTAATATGGTATTGTTTGTATGATATATGTTGTTGTTTGTGCAGCAGGAGTCTCGGTACCTCAGGACTCTCCTGTGTGGCAGAGAGAGGTGAGTCATCACTCACCTGATGCATGCTGGGCCGTGACGACTACCGCGCACTGACTTTCAGTGCTCAGTGCGCCACACTGACAAAACCAGCAGGGCTCAGTGCACTGAAAGTACCCGGATGGAGCACTGCAAACGGTCAAAACATGTCGTGTAGAGCGATGGACACTACTCGCACTGAACGGGCGCCATCTTGGCTACGTGGCGGAAGAGGAGGAGCCATTTCACCAGCTTTTTATTAATTTATTTATATCCTCCTGCCGCGATTGTGGAGGTGTCGCAGTTTCCACATAGGATGGAGAAAGAGGAACACGAGGGACAAGAAGAGGGCAGGAAGTGCGTTCATTTTGTCAGTTTTAGTTTCGCGTCACTTCCGCCAACTGGTGAACGTAAGTGTTCCATTTGATACAGCGCTGATCAGAGACACTACATATGTTACTGCTCTGTGTTATACTACACTGTACTACAGTGTACTACTGTAGTACAGTGTAGTATAGTACACTGTAGTACAGTGTAGTATAACACAGAGCAGTACAGATGTTACTGCTCTGTGTTACAGTACACTGTAGTACAGTGTACTGTAACACAGAGCACCATAGTGCTCTGTGTTACAGTACACTGTACTACAGTGTACTGTAACACAGTGTACTACAGTGTACTGTAAC
>NW_027176211.1:516737-519237 GCF_023055335.1 Clinocottus analis | reverse complement strand
CAGGTACTAAAACACATCCACTGAGCTGCTACCAGACCTCGTTAGATTCATAAGGACCTGATCAATAACATAAATGTGTTTATTATTATTGAAATCTGTTCTGAGGTGCAGTTATTAACAGAAAAGTGAAAAGTAACTTTTGCTCGAAAAAGTGACGGCAAGGTTTTTTTTAGGTTACGGGTTTTATATAATTACATAAACATTTTTATATTATTAATATATACTACATATTATTATTATTATATATTAAATTATTTTTAAACTATTGTATTTATTTATTTTTCTGTTCAGATAGATCTCTTCCCACAAGACTTTACTGTATTTTAGTAATTTAAATGAAGTTATTCAACGTTATGGTTCCGGAGATATTGTAGGAAACTCGACCTTTTTTTATGATTTCCTTGTCTGATAATGGTGCAGCAGGTTTGGGGGCTCAGAAGGTCCAGGAGATCAGGGTTCTTAATCCAGGATTCATTGAGTTCTCCTGGATTATCTTTAAGGGTTTCTGAGGGTCTCACAACTAAATTCTATTACTACAACTTTTACAGTCACTATTGCTGATATGATTAACCTATTGTTATAACTAATAATATAATTATTAACTCTTGTTGGAGCCATGAGGTAGTTTTGTTGTTTTCTTTTATCTTTGAATGAATTTTCACATGCAGTTCTGACATTGAACACAGGAGGGCGCTCAGTGCCTGCTGACGAGGATCAGCTGTGTGGAGCTCCTCATCCTGAGTTATGTTCCTGAGTGTATCACACTAGTGTGTGTTGTTAATGTCATACACTAGTGTGTGTTGTTAATGTCATACATTAATGTGTGTTATTGTGTCTTATTGTGTGTCATTCATGGCGTTTATCTTATTTATTCATGTTCATGTTCGGCCTCACGCGGGCCGACGGAGCCGTCAGGTCTGAACTACGTCTGGAGAGATTTAATGTTCATAAATTGTGAATGTTGTGAACAAAAGTGACACAGAACCTGGAAACTGTTGAAACTGAAGTAAATATGAATTTATTACTGTAAACTTGTAGTTTTTCATGAGATGTTGGACACAAACTTTACAGTTCTGCACGTTCAGTTCCACTCAACATTTACTTTATTACTTCTAATAATTACCGAGGACACGCTGGGACCAGAGCCACCGGTCTGGTCCTCCCAGTTTACACCCAATTATAGATTTAATACAAACATCATCATCATCATCATCATCATCATCATCATCTGTGCAATAGCAGGAAAACAAACTCCCCAAACAGGAAGTTCAACCAGTGCTTTAACCCAAAAGAAAGAAAAATAAACTAGAGACGACATCACGGCCTGAGGTCACTATGACATCATCAGGTGGTCTGCACTAGACGACATCACGGCCTGAGGTCACTATGACATCATCAGGTGGTCTGCACTAGACGACATCACGGCCTGAGGTCACTATGACATCATCAGGTGGTCTGCACCAGACGACATCACGGCCTGAGGTCACTATGACATCATCAGGTGGTTTGCACCAGACGACATCACGGCCTGAGGTCACTATGACATCATCAGGTGGTCTGCACTAGACGACATCACGGCCTGAGGTCACTATGACATCATCAGGTGGTCTGCACCAGACGACATCACGGCCTGAGGTCACTATGACATCATCAGGTGGTCTGCACCAGACGACATCACGGCCTGAGGTCACTATGACATCATCAGGTGGTGGACTCTAACTGGGTAGTGAAGTTTAAAACAGTTCAGTTTAACATTTAAATCTGGTTTGATACAAATCAACAAAATAATTTTAAAAATGTAAACGTGGGAGAAAAAACCAACGATGACATCATCACCACTTCAACTGATATCAGTGGACATCTGAGTATATATTCAATGCTACATGTATGTTTTTAGTTTAGAAAATACAGATCAGTTGTTAGTTCATTTATTGATGCGTCATCTCACAACATTAGGAACTAAAAACAACAAACCTTTCAGAGTAAAACATCCTGTTTCTATGTCCATGAATAATTAGAATAATATTCATAAAGCTTCACAATAAAACACATAAATCACAGAGTAAATGTACAGACACAGCAAACTGATATATGCTTTAAATGAGGCGTCATAGTTCATGTTCCTGAGGGAACGCAGCACTAATAAATCATAGATATTAGATATTAATATATTATTGATATATAAGATCATTGATTACTGATTAAAGCTGCAGGTCGTCACGGCAACAAGGAAGCGTTTGTGTACGGATCAATACTGACCATTGATCGCCTGCAGAGTTCAGTCTGAGAACCGAAGGAACCGAAGGAACCGAGAACCTTTTCTTCTTCCGTGGTATTCACAGGAAATATCACTTGATTTCAAAATAAAAGTCTTCGGGTGGTCGCTGATTTATGGAAGAAACCGTTCTCTTTCTGAAGCCGTGTTGCCACTTTGAATACTCAGGTAGTTGTTAGTATTATTGTTGTTAGTATTATTGTTGTTAGTATTATTGTTGTTAGT
>NW_027176211.1:489237-511737 GCF_023055335.1 Clinocottus analis | reverse complement strand
GACCAGCAGGTAGAGACCAGCAGGTAGAGACCAGCAGGTAGACACCAGCAGGTAGAGACCAGCAGGTAGACACCAGCAGGTAGACACCAGCAGGTAGACACCAGCAGGTAGAGACCAGCAGGTAGACACCAGCAGGTAGAGACCAGCAGGTAGAGACCAGCAGGTAGACACCAGCAGGTAGAGACCAGCAGGTAGAGACCAGCAGGTAGACACCAGCAGGTAGAGACCAGCAGGTAGACACCAGCAGGTAGACACCAGCAGGTAGACACCAGCAGGTAGACACCAGCAGGTGGAGACCAGCAGGTAGACACCAGCAGGTAGAGACCAGCAGGTAGAGACCAGCAGGTAGACACCAGCAGGTGGACACCAGCAGGTAGAGACCAGCAGGTAGAGACCAGCAGGTGGAGACCAGCAGGTAGAGACCAGCAGGTAGAGACCAGCAGGTAGAGACCAGCAGGTAGAGACCAGCAGGTCACCTGGTCACACGTCAGGCTTCCTATTGGTGCAGCAGCAGCTCATGATACACCTGATCCTGAATCTATAGACGCTGCTTCTGCGCTAACGGGAGAAGAAACAGATGGAGGTCTGATCTCACAACACGACGGGGCGTAGTATTGATCAGTGAGGCGTAGTATTGATCAGTGAGGCGTAGTATTGATCAGTGAGGCGTAGTATTGATCAGTGAGGCGTAGTATTGATCAGTGAGGCGTAGTATTGATCAGTGAGGCGTAGTATTGATCAGTGAGGCGTAGTATTGATCAGTGAGGCGTAGTATTGATCGGTGGGTCATAGTATTGATCAGTGAGGCGTAGTATTGATCAGTGAGGCGTAGTATTGATCAGTGAGGCGTAGTATTGATCAGTGAGGCGTAGTATTGATCGGTGGGTCATAGTATTGATCAGTGAGGCGTAGTATTGATCAGTGAGGCGTAGTATTGATCGGTGGGTCATAGTATTGATCAGTGAGGCGTAGTATTGATCAGTGAGGCGTAGTATTGATCAGTGAGTCGTAGCATTGATCGGTGAGTCGTAGCATTGATCGGTGGGTCGTAGCATTGATCGGTGAGTCGTAGCATTGATCGGTGGGTCGTAGCATTGATCGGTGGGTCGTAGCATTGATCGGTGGGTCGTAGCATTGATTGGTGGGTCGTAGTATTGATCGGTGGGTCGTAGTATTGATCGGTGGGTCGTAGCATTGATCGGTGGGTCGTAGCATTGATCGGTGGGTCGTAGCATTGATCGGTGGGTCGTAGTATTGATCGGTGGGTCGTAGCATTGATCGGTGGGTCGTAGCATTGATCGGTGGGTCGTAGCATTGATCGGTGGGTCGTAGCATTGATCGGTGGGTCGTAGCATTGATCGGTGGGTCGTAGTATTGATCGGTGGGTCGTAGTATTGATCGGTGGGTCGTAGCATTGATCGGTGGGTCGTAGTATTGATCGGTGGGTCGTAGCATTGATCGGTGGGTCGTAGTATTGATCGGTGGGTCGTACCCTGGGGTCGTTGATGCCAGTGATGCGCTCCTCAGGCCGGTCCAACACTAGGAAGGCTGCCAGGTTGGCAGTATAGGACGCTACGATGATCATAGCGAAACCTGCCCACACCATACCCAGAATCCTCGCTGAGAAACTCCTGGGAGCTCCTGTCAGACAGACAGACAGGCAGACAGACAGACAGACAGGTGTTAGTCGTGGAGCAGGAAGGCCTGCAGGACAGGAAGTGCCAGGTGAAAAGCACCGACCTTCTCCTATCCCAGAGTTCAACAGCACTCCCCATGAGAACCACATGGCAGAGGACAGGGTGAGGGCGTCTTCTTCTTCTTCTTCACTGTTTACTTTAAACCTTCCAAACGGGCTGAAGAGACACACGGCAGGTACGTTTATAAATAATCACAGGTAAACAGAACTACACGTGATATACATCCTCTCTTGACTTCCTGTCAGCAGGTGTGTACCTGAACCGGTCTAATAGGTAAAGCATCACTGCCACCACGTGGACCGACAGACCGACTAACAGCCACAGCGTGCTCTGGAACGGCTGCATGAACGAGTCCAGAGTGCTGCGAGGGATTTCCTGAAGGACACAGAGACACACCATTAAAACCAGTCGGTCCCAGTCTGAGGAGCTTCCTGCTGGTTCCCTCTCCTCCATCATCAACAAGCTGTTGCTGAGTATCTGAAGCCTGAACTCCTTGTTGTTGCCTTCACCAGCTCTTCTCCTCCAGGGACGACGTTTACATGTTCAAACTCTATAATCTGAAGTGAGGACTGGACTTCTACTTGTTTCTGTATCTGATCAGAGACCTGCAGCTGCTTCATGAGACCTGCAGCTGCTTCATGAGACCTGCAGCTGCTTCATGAGACCTGCAGCTGCTTCATGAGACCTGCAGCTGCTTCATGAGACCTGCAGCTGCTTCATGAGACCTGCAGCTGCTTCATGAGACCTGCAGCTGCTTCATGAGACCTGCAGCTGCTTCATGAGACCTGCAGCTGCTTCATGAGACCTGCAGCTGCTTCATGAGACCTGCAGCTGCTTCATGAGACCTGCAGCTGCTTCATGAGACCTGCAGCTGCTTCATGAGACCTGCAGCTGCTTCATGAGACGTGTTCACACGTTCCACCATCAATGGAATGAAAGAACAAGTCGCTCTGGATTGTCGGAGCTGCGTCCTGTCGCTTTAAGAAGGCGTGTTTACGCTCTGACCGCTCTGACCAATGAGGGCTGGGCGCGGGGGTCAGCTGACCTTCTTCACCAGGATGGTGAGGCCCTGGTACTTGAACGGTTTGGAGAACTCGATGTACTGGGCGCGCTCGTTGTTGATGGTGAGAGGAGCCACGATCATGTCGGCCAGTCCTCCCAGCAGCTCTCCCATCATGCCGTTCCACTCCTTCTTGTTACTGTTGTTCACCTGCGGGAGACGGGGATGACATCATCATGTGACATCATCATGTGACCCCCATACCGTGACATCATCATGTGACATCATGTCTCTGAGCGGAGCACCGGTCTCCATGGCGACAAGCCTCAGTGACGCACACACACACACTTACGCGCTCCTGCGTGCCAAACTTCCCATCAGCCACCAGGTGAACCTCGTAGGTGAAGTTCATGCTCATCGCCAGCTTGATGAGCAGGTCGATGCAGAAACCATAGCAACACTGAGGGACGATGGGCTGACCTGGAGACACACACACACACACACACACACACACACACACACAGGGTCAGTGGTGTGCACGTTTCAGTGAGAGTTTTCAGATTTTTCCTGACAGTCAAATACAGAATCATTTATACACCATTATATTGTGTGTGTGTGTGTGTGTGTGTGTGTGTGTGTGTGTGTGTGTGTGTGTACCTGGTGTGGTCCCGTTGGGTCCGGTACAGATCACCTTCTTGATCAGAACCCCGTTCACCGTGAACTCTTCTCTACACGTGCCGTCAGCTTTTGTCGGCTTCACGTAAACAAACGGCTCCTGATGGATCGTCACGATCTGAAGACAGGAAGTATAACACTCATACTGAGGTAGAAGTAACACCTGGAGTAGTATTTGTACAAGTAGTTTTATGAGAATCAGTAACAGTAGTACTCCTAGTATAATCAAGAGTAATACTGGTAGTATCAGTAACAGTAGTACAAATAGTACCTTCAGTTTAGTTGACATCTGGTATCCAACTGGTTTTTCTGTCTCCCCTCCAGGCCAGATGATCTTCCTCTGAGGGTTCATCACAACCTGGACACACACACACACACACACACACACACACACAGGTTGTCATGTTGTTACAGGTCTCACTGCGACAAGCTGACTCAACGACATCATCAATACTTCATCTGACCATCAATAGTTAAAGAGGCTAACAAACATTCTGAGGTAAACAAACCTGTTTGTGTGTTTGTGTGTGTGTGTTTGTGTAGGCAATACCCAGTGTTCCTGTGTTAGTCCAGGTGTGTGACCAGGTGTGTGACCAGGTGTGTGACCAGGTGTGTGACCTGCTGTGTGACCAGGTGTGTGACCAGGTGTGTGACCAGGTGTGTGACCAGGTGTGTGACCAGGTGTGTGACCTGCTGTGTGACCAGGTGTGTGACCAGGTGTGTGACCAGGTGTGTGACCAGGTGTGTGACCTGCTGTGTGACCAGGTGTGTGACCAGGTGTGTGACCAGGTGTGTGACCAGGTGTGTGACCAGGTGTGTGACCTGCTGTGTGACCAGGTGTGTGACCAGGTGTGTGACCAGGTGTACTGTACCTGAGATCCGTTGAAGACTCCGACCTGGACGAGGCGACCCGGCTTCTGCTGGTAGTTCAGGATGCTGTAGGTGGCGAAGCGGCGGTCGCCGTCGTCGTTGAACTCAATGCGGCCCGTCAGGCCGTCCGGGTACTTGGATGACATCAGCACTCTGGGGAGCCAATCAGAGAGCAGGAGAGTCGGGGCTTGGCCGCGGGACACGGCCACATAAACAACAGTGATGTGACTGGACTGATGGGGATGTGGGTCACAGAGAGCCGAGCCGGAGCGACAGGCCGCTCTGCCCACCGGGTGGGGAGCTGACCTCGGATCAGAGCGTCCTGATCGCAGCGGACAGACAGCGAGTCCGAGCGGCCAGAGCCGGAGGCCCGATGGCCGGAAGCACCAACGCTGACCCTCCATCCCAGAGAAGCCATTTCATCCCAGCCGGACTCACTCTAGCACGCCAGAGGAACTAGTTTCAAAGTATATGACCAGAAATATATATATATATATATATATATATATATATATATATATATATATATATATATATATATATATATATATATATATATATATATAGCTTTCTCTTCTTTCTTTCTGTAGATTAGTTCCACACCCAATTAGTTGATCTGACCTCATTGTTCTACTATGTCCACTGCTGCTGTTAGTATTTATATCCTTTTCATCACGCTACTACTCATAACCATGAGTTACCCATTAGCCATCAACACTAGCCAATAACCATTAGTTAACCATTAGCTATCAACCATTAGCTAATAACCATTATCCATTAGTTAACCATTAACTATTAGCTATCATCCATTAACCATTACGCGTTGTGGCAGCTCACAGGACTCTGGTTGGTCCGTGCCAACCCAGCTGACGCGGCGCTGGTGGACCTCTGGCCTCGGCGTACTGACCGTTTGAAGAGCGGCCCGGTCCTCCAGATGTTGGTGTTGCCCACGCAGCCCCGCGGAGGCTCCGTGATGTTCTCCTTCTCAAACAGCTCCTGCAGAGACTGGGCCACCACGGCCACGGCGTCCGCGATGTGAGCCGACTCGTTCTTACCGTTAATCAGCTGGAGGCCCAGCAGGCCTGCACCACGCGCAACACACACACACGCACACGCACACGCGCACACACACACACACACACACACACACACACACACACACACACACACACACACACACGCACACATGCACACATACACAAACACACACACACAGGATAGAAAGGTTACACACACACAAACACACACAGCAGGAGGCGTAATAGGCTGCAGACTGAAAACTGCCCTCAATCATACAGGTAATTAAAAACTCACACACACTTTAATTAATCTTACAGAGGAAACTAAAGGAGGACTTCAGTGTAATTTAAACACACACTCGGGGCTTCAGGCGTCAGGTCAGTGTTCAGTACCACCAAACGGCATGCTGGGAGTTCACTCTGAGAATCACAGCCATTTGTCTCAGGAAAGAAAAGCCTCACTGAGACGTTATGAACCTTGTTTGGTGTTTTCCTTCAGCAGAAACTTGTCACATTGCAACAAAAAATGTCTACATTTGACTGACAGCAGCTAGCTACTCTGTTAGCATTCCCCAAGCAAACTACTGGGAGCAGCTAGCTAACGTTAACTAATGAAAACAAAGAGGACAGATAGCTAACGTTAACTAATGAAAACAAAGAGGACAGATAGCTAACGTTAACTAATGAAAACAAAGAGGACAGATAGCTAACGTTAACTAATGAAAACAAAGAGGACAGATAGCTAACGTTAACTAATGAAAACAAAGAGGACAGATAGCTAACGTTAACTAATGAAAACAGCCTAATCCTGGTCTCCTACATCTTTCTAAACCCAACAACCGTCTGCTAACACCGTTAGCAGACGGTTGTTCCGTTAGCTGAAGCACCAAATGTAGATGTGTTTTCCTCCTAATGTGACAAGTGTCTGACGAAGAAGAACCAACATTCAAATCCATGATGTCACAGTAGTGCTTCATCGGTTTCTTTTCAGGGAATCGTCTCAGAAACAACTTCAGCACAGACACAGGGTGGACACAATAACAGGAACACTTGCACAATATAATGTAACCCAACGCCAAGCACCTCTTTGTCGGGTCACATGGGGCTCGAGGCTGCGGAGCGCTTGTTGTATCGGGTTGTATTATTCGTTAGCTACAGGCGTTCACGTTATTCTGTTCATCAACTGCCTGTAAAAACCCTGGAGAACTTCAGAAAGCTGGATCGTTGAGGTCTACATGTTCTGGTTGAGGTCTACATGTTCTGGTTGAGGTCTACATGTTCTGGTTGAGGTCTACATGTTCTGGTTGAGGTCTACATGTTCTGGTTGAGGTCTACATGTTCTGGTTGAGGTCTACATGCTCTGGTTGAGGTCTACATGCTCTGATTGAGGTCTACATGCTCTGGTTGAGGTCTACATGTTCTTGTTGAGGTCTACATGCTCTGGTTGAGGTCTACATGTTCTGGATGAGGTCTACATGCTCTGGTTGAGGTCTACATGTTCTTGTTGAGGTCTACATGCTCTGGTTGAGGTCTACATGCTCTGGTTGAGGTCTACATGTTCTTGTTGAGGTCTACATGTTCTTGTTGAGGTCTACATGCTCTGGTTGAGGTCTACGTGCTCTGGTTGAGGTCTACATGTTCTTGTTGAGGTCTACATGCTCTGGTTGAGGTCTACGTGCTCTAGTTGAGGTCTACATGTTCTTGTTGAGGTCTACATGCTCTGGTTGAGGTCTACGTGCTCTGGTTGAGGTCTACATGCTCTGGTTGAGGTCTACGTGCTCTGGTTGAGGCAGGAAATCAGTAAGTGGACGTTGAGTGACAAATGAATGTGATTGGTTAAAGGCCTGAAGAAGGAGCTTTGTGATGAAGCCTCAGAGGAAGAGGAGGAGACCAGGTCTTCTCTCTGAGGACTAGTTGCTGGACTCGAGCCGGAGGCTCCGGTCTGAGACGCGTTCCCTGAACAGAAACCTGAGCGTCCTCCGGCAGACAAAGCAGCTGAGATCTATTTTCAGAGGTCAGTCTGCTCCACTCTCAACGGCATGATGGAGGATTTTTTAGACTCATCGGTGGGGACAGACGGGGATGTGTAGAAAAATGACTCATCATTTGTAAGAGTGCAGCAGCTGGTGAGGACGTTGCTCTGAAGCTGGGGGGGAGCCGATTACCCAGCAGCCACTTCTGTTTCCGGCTCACAGGAAGTCTGAAATTTGGGATCCCAGAGGATCTTGACGTAACCAGAAGTGTGTGAACAGCCGAGCTCCCGCGGGTCCAGGTCCCTGCTGGAGGTCTAGCTCAGTGGGGGAAGATCCAGAGTTACCTCTCAGAAGAGACCAGGACCCAGCGGTCACACGGGGCACGCCAGCTGTACTTTGGGTATTTAGGCAGGTTACTGGACCACTGAGAGGTGCTTTGTGTCGGGGCGATGGAGACCAGGAACCGGACCCAGACCTCCTCTCGAGGGGCGTTCACGTCCTTCTGGCCGTATCTCGAAGCTTCACGTTGTCACAACGTCACCTGGGCCACTGGGTAATCAGCTGACTCGATAAACCCCGCCCCCCCCTCATCCTTGGCGGGGCCCCACGTTGCAGTGGGCGGGGCCTCTACAGGCCAAAGGCAAAGGGCAAAGCATCAAGCAGGAAACAGGAAGCAGCGGCGGCATCTTACCAGTGTTTGTTCAGACACTCATCGCGGTAACCGTAGCAACACAAGCTGCTCCCCCCCCCCCCCTCCCCTCCGCTCAACCCCCCCCCCCCCCCCTCCGCCCCCTCCCCTCCCCCTCCCACGTTATAGTCTACTGAGTACGGGCAGACGGGCGGGCGGACGACACACACTATAGAAAATGAAACAAACAAAAAGATGTTAGACACATTTAAAGCCACACAGTTACAATGAGCAGAGAACAGAGCGGTTAGGAACCTTTAAACACGCCGTCGGCTCCGCTCTGAATGTTTAAACGTTCAACCGGCGAGTTAGAAGAAACCAGAGAGAGAGAGAAACACACCGGGACACTGAGGAGCTAACTGACTGTGATGAGGAGGAGCGTCCTTCATCAGAGACCTGCAGCACGAGCAGACAAGAGAGACAGAGCGGCCATGTTTCCATCCAACGCTCAGCGGAGAGGCTCCGCCCCCACCCGTCTCCTACGAAGGGACGTGATTGGCTCCTGACGAGCCGGGGATTCTGATTGGGTCCTGATTGGTTTAAATAGTTTGGCCTGTTGGTCGTAGCTCTATTTTGGGGTTTCATGTATTTTCTACTTCCCCTTAGTCGCCTACGTGTTTGTTTTAAATACACAATCGCCTTTTTTTTTCTTATATTCCACTGTTTTTGTGAACCTAAGACCAATAGTAAACCAATTTCCATCACCAAAACAGTTTGTCCGCATGAGTAAAGTTATGTTTTCCCAAGAGATATGAAGAATGTAGTTTCAAAGTCATATTAACACTTGTGCCTTATGACAATAGTGCCTCATTATGTAGCTGCAATATTTATGTAACACATGGGTATGTATCTCAAAACAACCTCAGTCCCCAGAGGGCGAATGAAGAATACTCGGGAAAAGGTTTTCCTGATGTATTATTGTCATGACAGTACCGATGAACCAGCTGTCACGATCGCTCACGTCTCCACTGCGCTCAGTGAGCAGGCGGTTTACGGCAAACAGCTCCTGACACACTTTACACGCAAAGCTATTGTTGATGCCTCTTCGCTGTGATAACTGAGTTAGTGGAGAGCTGCTCGTCTTTCCACGTCTCTACCTCCTGAAAGCCTCCCGTGCTCTGGCGGCTCTTTGTTCGCCTGCATGAATCAAACCTCCAGATGACCTGAAGTCAGCTCAGCGTGAAGCCGACGGTACAAATATAGAAACGACAGCAACGCAGCTCTTGAACACTTTGGTGCTTTTGTCAAAGCGGGCGTTTGTTCTTCGTCTCGTGAGCGACGGCCATTTTAACAGCTTCGTCACAGATAACTGGGACTCGAATTGGATTTTTGGCAAAAGTGTCAGACTTTGCTGAGAGTGATCTTGACAGTCGGATGGAAGCAGAGCTGAGAGACGGAGACAGAGAAAGTTCTAGAGCAGTGAGGAAGAAGAGAGGTGAGGAAGAAGAGGCAGAGGCTGATGTACCATCTGGAGCTTCACTCAGAGCTCTGCCGGTCATCTCTCTCTCTCCCACGAGCCAGACGTAGCCGGATCCGGTCATGTTGAGCTGCCGGGCCGCTTTGTACACAGCGGCAGCTTCATCCTCACTGCCAACACACACAAGGCAAACAACAAGTCAAACATATACATACGTACCCTACAAGTACCCTGACAGACTCACAAGTACCCTGACAGACTCACTAGTACCCTGACAGACTCACTAGTACCCTGACAGACTCACTAGTACCCTGACAGACTCACTAGTACCCTGACAGACTCACTAGTACCCTGACAGACTCACTAGTACCCTGACAGACTCACTAGTACCCTGACAGACTCACAAGTACCCTGACAGACTCACTAGTACCCTGACAGACTCACAAGTACCCTGACAGACTCACTAGTACCCTGACAGACTCACTAGTACCCTGACAGACTCACTAGTACCCTGACAGACTCACTAGTACCCTGACAGACTCACAAGTACCCTGACAGACTCACTAGTACCCTGACAGACTCACAAGTACCCTGACAGACTCACTAGTACCCTGACAGACTCACTAGTACCCTGACAGACTCACTAGTACCCTGACAGACTCACTAGTACCCTGACAGACTCACAAGTACCCTGACAGACTCACTAGTACCCTGACAGACTCACAAGTACCCTGACAGACTCACTAGTACCCTGACAGACTCACTAGTACCCTGACAGACTCACTAGTACCCTGACAGACTCACTAGTACCCTGACAGACTCACAAGTACCCTGACACTCACTAGTACCCTGACAGACTCACTAGTACCCTGACAAGCTCACTAGTACCCTGACAAACGTGTTAGTACCCTGACAAGCTCACTAGTACCCTGACAAACGTGTTAGTACCCTGACAGACTCACTAGTACCCTGACAAACGTGTTAGTACCCTGAGAAACTCAGAAGTACCCTGACAGACTCACTAGTACCCTGACAGACTCACTAGTACCCTGACAGACTCACAAGTACCCTGACAGACTCACTAGTACCCTGACAGACTCACTAGTACCCTGACAGACTCACTAGTACCCTGACAGACTCACAAGTACCCTGACAGACTCACTAGTACCCTGACAGACTCACTAGTACCCTGACAAGCTCACTAGTACCCTGACAAACGTGTTAGTACCCTGAGAAACTCAGAAGTACCCTGACAGACTCAGAAGTACCGTAACTTCATCAATGTTCTTGAAAACACAGGATAACATTTTAAAAAGCTTCAGACCTGAACTAATGAAAAGTCGTTGTTACTTGCATCCTCCACCTTCAGGGTTGTGGTCGTGCATTGAAGCAACACATTCCTCTCCTGTTGCAGGCCTGTGCCAGGATGCCTACAAGACCCAAGATGCACTTCTCTGTCGTATCCTCTCCACTAACCATCCCCCCTGCTCCACTTTATCACGTCACATTTAGCGCTGATATTGATCCAGGAGATCACTCACCCTGTTAATTATTGCAACTACACAGCAACACCCGCACCCCATAATATGGTAGCAACCACCCAAAGCCCTCGACGGTTGTACGAACCTGGCAGAGAGGATGATGACTCGGGCCTCCAGGTCTTTGGCCTCCAGCAGCAGAGCCGTCAGGTTGGTGTCCGGGCTGAACAGCAGCACCTTCTCCGCCTGGAGGGCCAGCGCAGGGCGACAGGAGGCAGCGCAGGGCGACAGGAGGCAGCGCAGGGCGACAGGAGGCAGCGCAGGGCGACAGGAGGCAGCGCAGGGCGACAGGAGGCAGCGCAGGGCGACAGGAGGCAGCGCAGGGCGACAGGCGGGAGGACATTGAGAAACACGACAGAACAAAACACCACAGGACACATCATAGGACACACATTATTAGCTGTGAACCGCCCTCCCCACACCCGGCCTCCATGTGAGTTGTCTACTTGTAGAGAACTTGTTAGTTCGTTCTTGTGAGTTTGTCAGGGTACTTTTGAGTGTGTCTACTTGTAGGGTACTTGTGAGTCCGTTCTGGTACTGGTGAGTTTGTCAGCGTACTTGTGAATTTCTCCCATGACCTAAGACCTTTATGACCCATGACCCCATGACCCTTATGACTCATGACCTTATGACCCATGACCCCATGACCTTATGACACATGACCCTTATGACCCATAACCCTATGACACATGACCCATGACCTTATGACCCATGACCTTATGATCCATAACCCATGACCTTATGACCCATGACCTTGTGACCCATGACCTTATGACCCATGACCTTATGATCCATGACCTACTGACACATGACCCTTATGATCTATGACCTTATGGCCCATGACCTTATGATCCATGACCTACTGACACATGACCCTTATGATCTATGACCTTATGACCCATGACCCCATGACCTTATGGCACATGACCCATGACCTTATGACCCATGACCTTATGACCCATGACCTTATGACCCATGACCTTATGACCCATGACCTTATGACCCATGACCTTATGATCCATAACCCATGACCTTATGACCCATGACCTTGTGACCCATGACCTTATGACCCATGACCTTATGATCCATGACCTACTGACACATGACCCTTATGATCCATGACCTTATGACCCATGACCGTATGACCCATGACCCCATGACCTTATGACACATGACACATGACCTTATGACCCATGACCTTATGATCCATAACCCATGACCTTGTGACCCATGACCTTATGACCCATGACCTTATGATCCATAACCCATGACCTTATGACACATGACCCTTATGACCCATGACCTTATGACCCATGACCCTTATGACCCATGACCTTATGACCCATGACCTTATGATCCATAACCCATGACCCTATGACCCATGACCTTGTGACCCATGACCTTATGACCCATGACCTTATGATCCATGACCTACTGACACATGACCCTTATGATCCATGACCTTATGACCCATGACCGTATGACCCATGACCCCATGACCTTATGACACATGACACATGACCTTATGACCCATGACCTTATGATCCATAACCCATGACCTTGTGACCCATGACCTTATGACCCATGACCTTATGATCCATAACCCATGACCTTATGACACATGACCCTTATGACCCATGACCTTATGACCCATGACCCTTATGACCCATGACCTTATGACCCATGACCTTATGATCCATAACCCATGACCTTGTGACCCCAGCCTCATCCATGCTCCCTGCTGCTGCACTGAAATAAAACTCAAAGTCGAAGCTTGAATACGAAGGTGGAGGAGGGTCAAAAACAGGTTGTGCTTGGGACAGTGGCACATGCAAACTGAGGCGCTTTCAACCAACCAACCAATCAGGGGCGTGCATGTTAGAGAGCGCTGATGCGACCGCAAATAATACAAAAAGAGTGGAGTGGAGAGGAAGAGGGGGAGGAGAAGAGAGGCGGATACCGGAGCAGGAAGGAGAATGAGAAAGGAAAGGAGGTTGAATGTTGCAGAGGAGCACGAGGATCCTGGTGGGCGCCGTTCCTCAGATCTGCATCCAGAACCAAGCCTCAGCCCGGCCGCATGCAACGCGTCACATGGAAAAAGGAAGAGGAAGGGCGTCTCTCCTGCGAGGGGGAACCCCTCCCCGGGTTGCAGGGGTCATGGCAAACAGAAAGAACGTAAAGAGATGGTGGAGAACAGACCAGCCACCCGGATAAGGGTCTATCTCTGGACCGGATTCTGAAGGGCGGACCGGCGCCGCGACTACCGAGCGAGCTCATTGGTTGGGCGGCGTGCATCAGTTGACCATGCAAGTTTATACCTTGGGCGTTCTCCTGAAGTCAAAGTTGTGTTGGTCGAGGGTTTCATAGTTCCTGTTTTTAGTCTGATGGTAACGTCACAGAGAAGATTACAGACACAGAAAAGATTACAGACAGTCAGAAGAAACCACGTCAGCATCCAGCACAAGACCTGCAAGACCACGGAGACGCAGACACACCGGACTGTCCACCTGTCTGTCTGTCTGTCCACCTGTCTGTCTGTCTGTCTGTCTGTCCACCTGTCTGTCTGTCTGTCCACCTGTCTGTCTGTCTGTCCACCTGTCTGTCGGTCTGGTTTTGATAATTTTCCAAGATTATTGATCTGAAACTTTGAGTTATGGTACTTGTGTTATTAATATTAAACAATAAGAGTTTTTTTAACAAGAGATGAAATTAAATTAATTTCTAGTTATTTTCAGTCGTAGAGATATAAATACAAGTGAGGGTATTTTTAGAACTGACGGAGAACAAAGGACAAAGAACAAAGAGTCCTCAATGTGAAACAGAACCACAAGAGGAACCGGCTCACTGAAATCAGCAGAATGAGTAAACTACTCGGCCAACGAACCCAACGAAGAAGAAGCACTGGACCTGGAGGGAGTCCAGACTGCCAGGAGCTGGACTCCCTCACACACCATCCACTGCAAAGGACACAAGATTATCTTCTTCTTCTTCTTCTCTGGTTGGTTGTTCCTCCATGAGGCGAGCGCATTGATGTTGAGCCACAGCGGCAGAGAAGCTCCCATTAGTCCTCCATTCAATCCGCTCCAAATGTTAATCTCATTAAATATAGATCCACACACACACACACACACACACACACACACACACACACACACACACACACACACACACACACACAGAGAGACAGAGAGACCGAGACAGAGACAGAGAGACAAAGAGACAGGCAGCAGCACGACAGGTCACATCGTAGGACATTGAGAACGGCATTCATCAGGGTACTTGTAGTGTACTGCTGAGTTCATCAGGGTACTTGTAGGGTACTGCTGAGTTCAAGGTACTTTTAGGGTACTGCTGAGTTCAGCAGGGTACTTTTAGGGTACTGCTGAGTTCAGCAGGGTACTTGAAGGGTACTGCTGAGTTCAGCAGGGTACTTGAAGGGTACTGCTGAGTTCATCAGGGTACTTGAAGGGTACTGGTTAAACAGGTCTTCCACGCTCCTCCCCGATGCCAAGTTGTTGAACTTTCATTATATGGGTGGACAAAGTTCTGTTGCTTCTGGTCCCTTCGAGGCCACCTCTGGGATCTGGTCAATCTGGTTGGCCCATCTTTTTGCCCAACGTGGACGGTCTCCCTGCGACCGTCTCCTTGCGACCGTCTACTTGCGACCGTCTCCTTGCGACCGTCTCCCTGCGACCGTCTACTTGCGACCGTCTCCCTGCGACCGTCTCCTTGCGACCGTCTACTTGCGACCGTCTCCTTGCGACCGTCTCCCTGCGACCGTCTCCCTGCGACCGTCTACTTGCGACCGTCTACTTGCCACCATCTACTTGCGACCGTCTCCCTGCGACCGTCAACTTGCGACCATCTACTTGCGACCGTCTCCCTGCGACCGTCTCCCTGCGACCGTCAACTTGCGACTGTCTACTTGCGACCGTATCCTTGCGACCGTCTCCCTGGGACCGTCTCCCTGGGACCGTCTCCCTGGGACCGTCTCCCTGGGACCGTCTCCCTGGGACCGTCTCCCTGCGACCGTCTACTTGCCACCATCTACTTGCGACCGTCTCCCTGCGACCGTCAACTTGCGAGCATCTACTTGCGACCGTCTCCCTGCGACCGTCAACTTGCGACTGTCTACTTGCGACCGTATCCTTGCGACCGTCTCCCTGCGACCGTCTCCCTGGGACCGTCTCCCTGGGACCGTCTCCCTGCGACCGTCTACTTGCGACCGTCTCCCTGCGACCGTCTCCCTGCGACCGTCTACTTGCGACCGTCTCCTTGCGACCGTCTACTTGCGACCGTCTACTTGCGACCGTCTCCTTGCGACCGTCTCCCTGCGACCGTCAACTTGCGAGCATCTACTTGCCACCATCTACTTGCGACCGTCTCCCTGCGACCGTCTCCCTGCGACCGTCTACTTGCGACCGTCTACTTGCCACCATCTACTTGCGACCGTCTCCCTGCGACCGTCAACTTGCGAGCATCTACTTGCGACCGTCTCCCTGCGACCGTCAACTTGCGACTGTCTACTTGCGACCGTATCCTTGCGACCGTCTCCCTGCGACCGTCTCCCTGGGACCGTCTCCCTGGGACCGTCTCCCTGGGACCGTCTCCCTGCGACCGTCTACTTGCGACCGTCTCCCTGCGACCGTCTCCCTGCGACCGTCTACTTGCGACCGTCTCCCTGCGACCGTCTACTTGCGACCGTCTCCTTGCGACCGTCTACTTGCGACCGTCTACTTGCGACCGTCTACTTGCGACCGTCTCCCTGCGACCGTCTACTTGCGACCGTCTCCCTGCGACCGTCTACTTGCGACCGTCTCCCTGCGACCGTCTCCTTGCGACCGTCTACTTGCGACCGTCTCCTTGCGACCCTCTACTTGCGACCGTCTCCCTGCGACCGTCTCCTTGCGACCGTCTACTTGCGACCGTCTACTTGCGACCGTCTCCCTGCGACCGTCTACTTGCGACCGTCTCCTTGCGACCGTCTACTTGCGACCGTCTCCCTGCGACCGTCTACTTGCGACCGTCTCCTTGCGACCGTCTACTTGCGACCGTCTCCCTGCGACCGTCTACTTGCGACCGTCTCCCTGCGACCGTCTCCCTGCGACCGTCTACTTGCGACCGTCTACTTGCGACCGTCTACTTGCCACCATCTACTTGCGACCGTCTCCCTGCGACCGTCAACTTGCGACCATCTACTTGCGACCGTCTCCCTGCGACCGTATCCTTGCGACCGTCTCCCTGGGACCGTCTCCCTGCGACCGTCTACTAGCCACCATCTACTTGCGACCGTCTCCCTGCGACCGTCAACTTGCGACCATCTACTTGCGACCGTCTCCCTGCGACCGTCTCCCTGCGACCGTCAACTTGCGACTGTCTACTTGCGACCGTATCCTTGCGACCGTCTCCCTGGGACCGTCTCCCTGGGACCGTCTCCCTGCGACCGTCTACTTGCGACCGTCTCCCTGCGACCGTCTCCCTGCGACCGTCTACTTGCGACCGTCTCCCTGGGACCGTCTCCCTGCGACCGTCTCCCTGCGACCGTCTACTTGCGACCGTCTCCTTGCGACCGTCTCCTTGCGACCGTCTACTTGCGACCGTCTCCCTGCGACCGTCTACTTGCGACCGTCTCCCTGCGACCGTCTACTTGCGACCGTCTCCCTGCGACCGTCAACTTGCGACTGTCTACTTGCGACCGTATCCTTGCGACCGTCTCCCTGGGACCGTCTCCCTGGCACCGTCTCCCTGGGACCGTCTCCCTGGGACCGTCTCCCTGCGACCGTCTACTTGCGACCGTCTACTTGCCACCATCTACTTGCGACCGTCTCCCTGCGACCGTCAACTTGCGAGCATCTACTTGCGACCGTCTCCCTGCGACCGTCTCCCTGCGACCGTCAACTTGCGACTGTCTACTTGCGACCGTATCCTTGCGACCGTCTCCCTGCGACCGTCTCCCTGCGACCGTCTCCCTGCGACCGTCTACTTGCGACCGTCTCCCTGGGACCGTCTACTTGCGACCGTCTCCCTGCGACCGTCTCCCTGCGACCGTCTACTTGCGACCGTCTCCTTGCGACCGTCTCCTTGCGACCGTCTACTTGCGACCGTCTCCTTGCGACCGTCTACTTGCGACCGTCTACTTGCGACCGTCTCCCTGCGACCGTCTACTTGCGACCGTCTACTTGCGACCGTCTCCCTGCGACCGTCTACTTGCGACCGTCTCCCTGCGACCGTCTACTTGCGACCGTCTCCCTGCGACCGTCTCCTTGCGACCGTCTACTTGCGACCGTCTCCTTGCGACCGTCTACTTGCGACCGTCTACTTGCGACCGTCTCCCTGCGACCGTCTACTTGCGACCGTCTCCCTGCGACCGTCTACTTGCGACCGTCTACTTGCGACCGTCTCCTTGCGACCGTCTCCCTGCGACCGTCAACTTGCGAGCATCTACTTGCCACCATCTACTTGCGACCGTCTCCCTGCGACCGTCTCCCTGCGACCGTCTACTTGCGACCGTCTACTTGCCACCATCTACTTGCGACCGTCTCCCTGCGACCGTCAACTTGCGAGCATCTACTTGCGACCGTCTCCCTGCGACCGTCAACTTGCGACTGTCTACTTGCGACCGTATCCTTGCGACCGTCTCCCTGCGACCGTCTCCCTGGGACCGTCTCCCTGGGACCGTCTCCCTGGGACCGTCTCCCTGGGACCGTCTCCCTGCGACCGTCTACTTGCGACCGTCTCCCTGCGACCGTCTCCCTGCGACCGTCTACTTGCGACCGTCTCCCTGCGACCGTCTACTTGCGACCGTCTCCTTGCGACCGTCTACTTGCGACCGTCTACTTGCGACCGTCTCCCTGCGACCGTCTACTTGCGACCGTCTCCCTGCGACCGTCTACTTGCGACCGTCTCCCTGCGACCGTCTCCTTGCGACCGTCTACTTGCGACCGTCTCCTTGCGACCGTCTACTTGCGACCGTCTCCCTGCGACCGTCTCCTTGCGACCGTCTACTTGCGACCGTCTACTTGCGACCGTCTCCCTGCGACCGTCTACTTGCGACCGTCTCCTTGCGACCGTCTACTTGCGACCGTCTCCCTGCGACCGTCTACTTGCGACCGTCTCCTTGCGACCGTCTACTTGCGACCGTCTCCCTGCGACCGTCTACTTGCGACCGTCTCCCTGCGACCGTCTCCCTGCGACCGTCTACTTGCGACCGTCTACTTGCGACCGTCTACTTGCCACCATCTACTTGCGACCGTCTCCCTGCGACCGTCAACTTGCGACCATCTACTTGCGACCGTCTCCCTGCGACCGTATCCTTGCGACCGTCTCCCTGGGACCGTCTCCCTGCGACCGTCTACTAGCCACCATCTACTTGCGACCGTCTCCCTGCGACCGTCAACTTGCGACCATCTACTTGCGACCGTCTCCCTGCGACCGTCTACTTGCGACCGTCTACTTGCGACCGTCTACTTGCCACCATCTACTTGCGACCGTCTCCCTGCGACCGTCAACTTGCGACCATCTACTTGCGACCGTCTCCCTGCGACCGTATCCTTGCGACCGTCTCCCTGGGACCGTCTCCCTGCGACCGTCTACTAGCCACCATCTACTTGCGACCGTCTCCCTGCGACCGTCTCCCTGCGACCGTCAACTTGCGACCATCTACTTGCGACCGTCTCCCTGCGACCGTCAACTTGCGACTGTCTACTTGCGACCGTATCCTTGCGACCGTCTCCCTGGGACCGTCTCCCTGGGACCGTCTCCCTGCGACCGTCTACTTGCGACCGTCTCCCTGCGACCGTCTACTTGCGACCGTCTCCCTGGGACCGTCTCCCTGCGACCGTCTCCCTGCGACCGTCTACTTGCGACCGTCTCCTTGCGACCGTCTCCTTGCGACCGTCTACTTGCGACCGTCTCCCTGCGACCGTCTACTTGCGACCGTCTCCCTGCGACCGTCTACTTGCGACCGTCTCCCTGCGACCGTCAACTTGAGACTGTCTACTTGCGACCGTATCCTTGCGACCGTCTCCCTGGGACCGTCTCCCTGGGACCGTCTCCCTGGGACCGTCTCCCTGCGACCGTCTACTTGCGACCGTCTACTTGCCACCATCTACTTGCGACCGTCTCCCTGCGACCGTCAACTTGCGAGCATCTACTTGCGACCGTCTCCCTGCGACCGTCTCCCTGCGACCGTCAACTTGCGACTGTCTACTTGCGACCGTATCCTTGCGACCGTCTCCCTGCGACCGTCTCCCTGCGACCGTCTCCCTGCGACCGTCTACTTGCGACCGTCTCCCTGCGACCGTCTCCCTGCGACCGTCTACTTGCGACCGTCTCCTTGCGACCGTCTCCTTGCGACCGTCTACTTGCGACCGTCTCCTTGCGACCGTCTACTTGCGACCGTCTCCCTGCGACCGTCTACTTGCGACCGTCTACTTGCGACCGTCTCCCTGCGACCGTCTACTTGCGACCGTCTCCCTGCGACCGTCTACTTGCGACCGTCTCCCTGCGACCGTCTCCTTGCGACCGTCTACTTGCGACCGTCTCCTTGCGACCGTCTACTTGCGACCGTCTACTTGCGACCGTCTCCCTGCGACCGTCTACTTGCGACCGTCTCCCTGCGACCGTCTACTTGCGACCGTCTCCCTGCGACCGTCTCCTTGCGACCGTCTACTTGCGACCGTCTTCTTGCGACCGTCTACTTGCGACCGTCTACTTGCGACCGTCTCCCTGCGACCGTCTACTTGCGACCGTCTCCCTGCGACCGTCTACTTGCGACCGTCTCCCTGCGACCGTCTCCTTGCGACCGTCTACTTGCGACCGTCTCCTTGCGACCGTCTACTTGCGACCGTCTCCCTGCGACCGTCTCCTTGCGACCGTCTACTTGCGACCGTCTCCCTGCGACCGTCTACTTGCGACCGTCTCCCTGCGACCGTCTACTTGCGACCGTCTCCCTGCGACCGTCTCCTTGCGACCGTCTACTTGCGACCGTCTCCTTGCGACCGTCTCCTTGCGACCGTCTACTTGCGACCGTCTCCCTGCGACCGTCTCCTTGCGACCGTCTACTTGCGACCGTCTCCCTGCGACCGTCTACTTGCGACCGTCTCCTTGCGACCGTCTACTTGCGACCGTCTACTTGCGACCGTCTACTTGCGACCGTCTACTTGCCACCATCTACTTGCGACCGTCTCCCTGCGACCGTCTACTTGCGACCGTCTCCCTGCGACCGTCTACTTGCGACCGTCTCCCTGCGACCGTCTCCTTGCGACCGTCTACTTGCGACCGTCTCCTTGCGACCGTCTACTTGCGACCGTCTCCCTGCGACCGTCTCCTTGCGACCGTCTACTTGCGACCGTCTCCCTGCGACCGTCTACTTGCGACCGTCTCCCTGCGACCGTCTACTTGCGACCGTCTCCCTGCGACCGTCTCCTTGCGACCGTCTACTTGCGACCGTCTCCTTGCGACCGTCTCCTTGCGACCGTCTACTTGCGACCGTCTCCCTGCGACCGTCTCCTTGCGACCGTCTACTTGCGACCGTCTCCCTGCGACCGTCTACTTGCGACCGTCTCCTTGCGACCGTCTACTTGCGACCGTCTACTTGCGACCGTCTACTTGCCACCATCTACTTGCGACCGTCTCCCTGCGACCGTCAACTTGCGACCATCTACTTGCGACCGTCTCCCTGCGACCGTATCCTTGCGACCGTCTCCCTGGGACCGTCTCCCTGGGACCGTCTCCCTGGGACCGTCTCCCTGGGACCGTCTCCCTGCGACCGTCTACTAGCCACCATCTACTTGCGACCGTCTCCCTGCGACCGTCAACTTGCGACCATCTACTTGCGACCGTCTCCCTGCGACCGTCTCCCTGCGACCGTCAACTTGCGACTGTCTACTTGCGACTGTCTACTTGCGACCGTATCCTTGCGACCGTCTCCCTGGGACCGTCTCCCTGGGACCGTCTCCCTGCGACCGTCTACTTGCGACCGTCTCCTTGCGACCGTCTACTTGCGACCGTCTCCTTGCGACCGTCTCCTTGCGACCGTCTACTTGCGACCGTCTCCCTGCGACCGTCTACTTGCGACCGTCTCCCTGCGACCGTCTACTTGCGACCGTCTACTTGCGACCGTCTCCCTGCGACCGTCTACTTGCGACCGTCTCCTTGCGACCGTCTACTTGCAACCGTCTCCTTGCGACCGTCTCCTTGCGACCGTCTACTTGCGACCGTCTACTTGCGACCGTCTCCCTGCGACCGTCTCCTTGCGACCGTCTACTTGCGACCGTCTCCCTGCGACCGTCTACTTGCGACCGTCTCCTTGCGACCGTCTCCTTGCGACCGTCTACTTGCGACCGTCTCCTTGCGACCGTCTCCTTGCGACCGTCTACTTGCGACCGTCTACTTGCGACCGTCTCCCTGCGACCGTCTACTTGCGACCGTCTCCCTGCGACCGTCTACTTGCGACCGTCTCCCTGCGACCGTCTCCTTGCGACCGTCTCCCTGCGACCGTCTACTTGCGACCGTCTCCTTGCGACCGTCTACTTGCGACCGTCTCCTTGCGACCGTCTACTTGCGACCGTCTCCTTGCAACCGTCTACTTGCGACCGTCTCCCTGCGACCGTCTCCCTGCGACCGTCTCCCTGCGACCGTCTACTTGCGACCGTCTCCCTGCGACCGTCTACTTGCGACCGTCTCCCTGCGACCGTCTCCCTGCGACCGTCTCCCTGCGACCGTCTCCTTGCGACCGTCTACTTGCGACCGTCTCCCTGCGACCGTCTCCTTGCGACCGTCTCCTTGCGACCGTCTTCCTGCGACCGTCTCCTTGCGACCGTCTCCTTGCGACCGTCTCCTTGCGACCGTCTCCTTGCGACCGTCTCCTTGCGACGAACGGCATGGCGGCCTCATTATTTCATTATGGATTAGAAAGATGTTTAATTCAGAAACGCTGCAGCTCAACTTTAATATTCATGTTCCTTGTTCAATATTCATGAGTCTCACTGAGACAGGAAGTCACCGCTTGTACTTTTATAAACTCTCTCATCTGCACTCGTTTGACTTTAAAGATGTCTCCTGTGGGATGTGAACCCACCAACCAAACATGAAAACAATATCACGCTAAAAACATTGTTGCGTACTTCTACACAGTGTGTAGTACATTGTGTTAGAGAGAAATAAACAAAAGAGTAAAAAAAAAAGATAAACTAACTAATTCCGTCGTTAATGTTGTTATTGTTGTTTTTTCTAGTACTTCATGTATATTTTCATGATACTTCTGTACTTTTACTGAAGTACATATTTTGCAACGGATCACTGTTGTATTAATACTATTACTGCAGTACACTTCAGGCGATCAGAGTAGGGAACCTGTCTGTCTGCTGAGACAAGGACAGACAGACAGGTAGACAGACAGGTGGTCAGACGGGGAAGCAGAACGCCTCCTTCAGTGTGGAGGTGAAAAAGTGAAGGATGACATGGACAAAAAGACAGAGAGAGAGAGACAGAGATCTGAAGAAAAAGTGGATTTAATGCGTTACATAAAAAAGACAATGAACTAAAATGCCACCTCGGCAGAACACAAAGTACTTTGATGAAATGTTTGAAGAATTGAAGGAACACTTGGAATCCGCTATTT
>NW_027176211.1:479237-481737 GCF_023055335.1 Clinocottus analis | reverse complement strand
TCACCCCAAGACGTTCTTCACCATCACCTCAAGACGTTCCTCACCATCACCTCAAGACGTTCCTCATCATCACCCCAAGACGTTCCTCACCATCACCTCAAGACGTTCCTCACAATAACCTCAAGACGTTCCTCACCATCACCCCAAGACGTTCTTCACCATCACCTCAAGACGTTCCTCACAATAACCTCAAGACGTTCCTCACCATCACCCCAAGACGTTCTTCACCATCACCCCAAGACGTTCCTCACCATCACCTCAAGACGTTCCTCACCATCACCTCAAGACGTTCCTCACAATAACCTCAAGACGTTCCTCACCATCACCCCAAGACGTTCCTCACCATCACCTCAAGACGTTCCTCACAATAACCTCAAGACGTTCCTCACCATCACCCCAAGACGTTCTTCACCATCACCTCAAGACGTTCCTCACAATAACCTCAAGACGTTCCTCACCATCACCCCAAGACGTTCCTCACAATAACCTCAAGACGTTCTTCACCATCACCTCAAGACGTTCCTCACCATCACCCCAAGACGTTCCTCACAATAACCTCAAGACGTTCCTCACAATAACCTCAAGACGTTCCTCACCATCACCCCAAGACGTTCTTCACCATCACCTCAAGACGTTCCTCACAATAACCTCAAGACGTTCCTCACCATCACCCCAAGACGTTCCTCACAATAACCTCAAGACGTTCTTCACCATCACCTCAAGACGTTCCTCACCATCACCCCAAGACGTTCCTCACAATAACCCCAAGACGTTCCTCACAATAACCCCAAGACGTTCCTCACAATAACCTCAAGACGTTCCTCACCATCACCCCAAGACGTTCCTCACCATCACCCCAAGACGTTCCTCACAATAACCCCAAGACGTTCCTCACAATAACCTCAAGACGTTCTTCACCATCACCTCAAGACGTTCCTCACCATCACCCCAAGACGTTCCTCACAATAACCCCAAGACGTTCCTCACAATAACCTCAAGACGTTCCTCACCATCACCCCAAGACGTTCCTCACAATAACCCCAAGACGTTCCTCACAATAACCTCAAGACGTTCCTCACCATCACCCCAAGACGTTCCTCACAATAACCCCAAGACGTTCCTCACAATAACCTCAAGACGTTCCTCACCATCACCCCAAGACGTTCCTCACAATAACCCCAAGACGTTCCTCACAATAACCTCAAGACGTTCCTCACCATCACCCCAAGTCGGGGGTGATTGATACATGACATATTGATACATAACATGATGTTAATATAATATTCATGATCATATGTATACATATAATATTGATAATTTAATAATAATAACATTATAATATAATAATCATGATCCTAATGATATATATAATAATGATGATAATAAAAATATAATGATGATAATAATAACATATTGATAATAATACTAATAGAATGATAATGATATTATTGATATATATTATAATGACCATATTGATAAATATAATATTTGTATTGATACATATCATAATAATATAATATTAATGATCATATTGATATATAACATAATGATCATATTGATACAGAACATAATGATCATATTGATGCAGAACATAATGATCATATTGATATATAACATAATGATCATATTGATATATAACATAATGATCATATTGATATATAACATAATGATCATATTGATACAGAACATAATGATCATATTGATACAGAACATAATGATCATATTGATGCAGAACATAATGATCATATTGATATATAACATAATGATCATATTGATATATAACATAATGATCATATTGATATATAACATAATGATCATATTGATATATAACATAATGATCATATTGATATATAACATAATGATCATATTGATATATAACATAATGATCATATTGATACAGAACATAATGATCATATTGATACAGAACATAATGACAATATTGATATATAACATAATCATAATATTGATATATAACATAATCATAATATTGATATATAACATAATGATCATATTGATACAGAACATAATGACAATATTGATACAGAACTCATAACTCACTGTTTCTCTGCGCGCGTGACCGTGGACGCTCCGTCGGTCTCCTGTTGATTTCTGCTCTGTGATTTCTGTCCCGGGTTTTCCTCCCGCTGCTGGTCCCGCTGCTGGTCCCGTTGCTGGTCCCGCTGCTGGTCCCGGTCCCGGTCCCGGTCCCGGTTCCGTCACATGACCCGTTGACAGAGAAGAGGATGAAATGCGTGACGACACGTTTCTTGTCTTCACAGTGGAACCCGCGCAGCGCGTGACATTGTTGATTCCGTCTCGCGCCTCGTCCTGTTGATCCGCGCGCGCGCCCTCCCTGGACAGACAGGATCAATGCGCGTGACTGCGCTGGTTGCTCTTCATCACTTCGGGTTGTAAAGTGTCGTTCCTCTTCCTCTCTGGGGATGCGCGCGGCCTCTCAGATGACCTGGAGCTCGCGTGCCCGTGGTCCTGTCCTTGGAAC
>NW_027176211.1:461737-464237 GCF_023055335.1 Clinocottus analis | reverse complement strand
GCAGTAGAGTACAGTACCGTACAGTGCAGTAGAGTGCAGTACAGTAGAGTACAGTACATTAGAGTGCAGTACAGTACAGTGCAGTACAGTAGAGTGCAGTAGAGTGCAGTACAGTAGAGTGCAGTACAGTAGAGTGCAGTACAGTACAGTACAGTAGAGTGCAGTACAGTAGAGTGCAGTACAGTAGAGTGCAGTACAGTACAGTACAGTAGAGTGCAGTACAGTACAGTAGAGTGCAGTACAGTACAGTAGAGTGCAGTACAGTAGAGTACAGTAGAGTGCAGTACAGTAGAGTGCAGTACAGTGCAGTACAGTACAGTAGAGTGCAGTACAGTACAGTAGAGTGCAGTACAGTAGAGTACAGTAGAGTGCAGTACAGTAGAGTGCAGTACAGTGCAGTACAGTACAGTAGAGTGCAGTACAGTACAGTAGAGTGCAGTACAGTAGAGTGCAGTACAGTAGAGTGCAGTACAGTGCAGTACAGTACAGTACAGTAGAGTGCAGTACAGTACAGTAGAGTGCAGTACAGTAGAGTACAGTAGAGTGCAGTACAGTGCAGTACAGTACAGTACAGTAGAGTACAGTACAGTACAGTAGAGTGCAGTACAGTGCAGTACAGTAGAGTGCAGTACAGTACAGTACAGTACAGTAGAGTGCAGTACAGTGCAGTACAGTAGAGTGCAGTACAGTAGAGTACAGTAGAGTGCAGTACAGTGCAGTACAGTACAGTACAGTAGAGTGCAGTACAGTGCAGTACAGTAGAGTGCAGTACAGTAGAGTACAGTAGAGTGCAGTACAGTACAGTGCAGTACAGTACAGTACAGTAGAGTGCAGTACAGTGCAGTACAGTGCAGTACAGTAGAGTGCAGTACAGTAGAGTACAGTAGAGTGCAGTACAGTAGAGTACAGTAGAGTGCAGTACAGTAGAGTGCAGTACAGTGCAGTACAGTACAGTACAGTAGAGTGCAGTACAGTGCAGTACAGTAGAGTGCAGTACAGTAGAGTACAGTAGAGTGCAGTAGAGTACCTGACGGATGTCTTGCTGATCTGGTGGTTGATGGTCAGGTAGGGTTGGCGGTGTTTGGTGAAGGCGGGCCAGGGAACTGGGACTCTGCTGTTTCCTTGACTGGGATCTCTGGACAGGAAGACAGGAGGGTCAGACCAGTCCAGACGACTTCCCTTCAGACCAGTGGTCCAGTTTCAACCAGTAAGGACCAGTACGGCCCACCTGGTCTCAGTGTGTTGACTCCATGTGTGTTTGCAGTGCATGCTGGGACTTTACCCGGTCCTGGCGAAGTTGGTCCAGTACGCGATCATGTACCCGGCCAGGTCCCGGTGCCGAGGGAAGTAGACCAGCGGGGTGGAGAAGGGTTTACCAAACAGGTACTGCAGGTCCTCTGCGTGCTCCGCCTCCACCCAGCGAGGCAGCCCCGGGATGCGGGTCTCCATGTTGAACAGGTAGGAGTAGGTACGAGCTCCGCTGAGGGACAAACAACAACAGGTCCATGTGAACAGAGGACCTGGTGGACCTGATCAGAGACATGATGGACCTGATCAGAGACATGATGGACCTTATCAGAGACATGATGGACCTGATCAGAGACCTGGTGGACCTGATCAGAGACCTGGTGGACCTGATCAGAGACCTGGTGGACCTGATGGACCTGATCAGGGACATGATGGACCTGATGGACCTGATCAGAGGACCTCAGAGACATCGGGGATCAGATCTAAGACTTTAGGGCTGGTCTTCTGGACCTGGAGTTGTTGGCGTGGAGCTGGAGGGCGATCTGCGTGGGGACCAAGAACAGGAAGTCGGTCTCGATGTCGGCCACCGTCTTCTTCACCACCGCCGGCTCCGGCGCCGACCCCCAGTGAGCCGAGTAGACGCTGTAGGCCGAGTCGACGGCGGCGGCCCCCTTCTCTTTGGTCAGGCCGGCCAGGAGACCCTTCAGGTCCTGCCTGAGGACCAGCAAGACCACCACAGGTACTCACACGGAGGCATTGGTATAGACACAGACACACACACACACACACACACACACACACACACACAGGTACTCACACGGTGGTGTTGCCGTTCTTCTGGTTGATGGAGGGCAGGTCCACCCCAGCGAACAGGTGCCCGTCCATGCTGTTGACTCCGGCCATGAAGTCGAACTGAGCCGCGTGGTGGAACAGCCGGCCGGGCTCCTCGGGGAGGAAGTCCCCGTCCACCACCGGGGCCAGCTCCAGCAGGTCCATGACCACACCTGCACAAGGAGGTTTAAAGTGTGTGTGTGTGTGTGTGTATATATATATATATATATATATATATATACATATATATATATATATATATATATATAGCTCACCTTTCCCCAGAAGCAGCAGCACATCGATCTTCCCCGCCATCGTGAGTCCGACCGGGTCGCTCATCCTCAGACACGCCAGCATCTCGTCCTCGTCGCTCCGCCAGCAGCCGACTTTACGAGCAATCTGACGGAGACAAAGACGCTTT
>NW_027176211.1:434237-454237 GCF_023055335.1 Clinocottus analis | reverse complement strand
CAGTCAAAGTACACAAGTAGTAAAGTACTGTGATTCATATTGAAATAATATAAACATTCCTGCTCAGAATAGAACCATTGGTAAGGTGTGTCCTCACCTGTATACATGATTAAAGGTGTGTCCTCACCTGTATACATGATTAAAGGTGTGTCCCCACCTGTATACATGATTAAAGGTGTGTCCTCACCTGTATACATGATTAAACTTGTGTCCTCACCTGTATCACACGATTAAAGGTGTGTCCTCACCTGTATACATGATTAAACTTGTGTCCTCACCTGTATCACACGATTAAAGGTGTGTCCTCACCTGTATACATGATTAAAGGTGTGTCCTCACCTGTATACATGATTAAACTTGTGTCCTCACCTGTATACATGATTAAACTTGTGTCCTCACCTGTATACAGGATTAAAGGTGTGTCCTCACATGTATACATGATTAAACTTATGTCCTCACCTGTATCACACGATTACAGGGGAGTGTGTCTCCAGGTGTCCATGATGTCCAGTGTGCAGGTGAGTATCAGTGAGCTCCTGCTCTCATTGGACAGTCCAGAGCTGCAGGAGGGGGAGCAAGTTAGAGCAGCTGTCAATCAGCACCTGAGCACAGGTGAGTCTACCCATCTCTACACGTCTCTACCCGTGTCTACCTGTCTCCACGTGTGTCTACCTGTGTCTACAAGTGTCTACCCGTGTCTACCTATGTCTACCTGTGTCTACCCGTCTCTACCCGTGTCTACCTGTGCCTACCCGTGTCTACCTGTGTCTACCTGTGTCTACCTGTCTCTACCCGTGTCTACCTGTGCCTACCCGTCTCTACCTGTGTTTACCTGTGTCTACAAGTGTCTACCCGTGTCTACCTGTGTCTACCCGTCTCTACCCGTGTCTACCTGTGCCTACCCGTGTCTACCCGTGTCTACCTCTGTCTACCTGTCTCTACCTGTGTCTACCTGTCTCTACCTATGTCTACCTGTGCCTGTCCCCTCAGACAGAGGGGGTGCTGTCCTGGGCTCCCTGGTGGAGCACTACCTGGACTCGTCCTCGTCTCAGGTGGTGCTCCTCCTCTCCTCCATCAGAGAGCCTCATCACAAGGTCAGCTGACTTCTGAGTTTGTTGTTGTTGTGATTAGATACCGATCATTGTTGTTGTTGTTGTTGTTGTTGACGCTCCTGTCCTTCTTGTGACAGCCGCTGCTGGAGAAGCTGAACGAGGCTCTGAACAGACCCGGATCCAGACTGGCCGGTCTGACCCTACTGGGTCACCTGGTCCGGAACCAGCCACCCTGGGTCCATCACATCAGAGGCTCGGCTCTGCTGCTGTCGCTGCTGCGCTGCCTCAAGGTACGAGTCCTGGTACTGCTGCTGGTACTGCTGCTGGTCCTAGTACTACTGCTGGTACTGCTGCTGGTACTAGTACTACTGCTGGTACTGCTGCTGGCACTAGAACTACTGCTGGTACTGCTGCTGGTACTACTGCTGGTACTGCTGCTCGTACTAGAACTACTTCTGGTACTGCTGCTAGTACCACTGCTGGTACTGCTGCTGGTCCTAGTACTACTGCTGGTATGGCTGCTGGTCCTAGTGCTACTGCTGTTACTGCTGCCCGTACTGCTGCTGGTCCTAATACTACTAATGGTACTGCTGCTGGTCCTAGTACTACTGCTGGTACTGCTGCTGGCACTAGAACTACTGCTGGTACTGCTGCTGGTACTACTGCTAGTACTAGTACTACTGCTGGTACTGCTGCTGGTACGAGTCCTCATGCTGGTACTGCTGCTCGTACTAGAACTACTTCTGGTACTGCTGCTAGTACTACTGCTGGTACTGCTGCTGGTCCTAGCACTACTGCGGGTACTAGTACTGCTGCTGGCACTAGAACTACTGCTGGTACTGCTGCTAGTACTACTGCTGGTACTGCTGCTGGTACGAGTCCTCATGCTGGTACTGCTGCTCGTACTAGAACTACTGCTGGTACTAGTACTACTGCTGGTACTGCTGCTGGTACTACTGCTCGTATGAGTCCTCCTGCTGGTACTAGTGCTGGTACTAGCACTACTGCTGGTACTACTGCTGGTACTAGCACTACTGCTGGTACTACTGCTAGTACTAGTAATACTGCTGCTAGTAATGCTGGTACTACTGCTAGTACTACTGCTGGTACTAGTACTATTGCTGGTACTAATGATGGTACCAGTACTACTGCTGGGCTGGTACTACTGCTGGTACTACTGCTGGCACTACTGCTGGTACCAGTACTACTGCTGGTACTAGTAGTACTGCTGGTGCTAGAGGTACTACTGCTGTTACGACTGCTGGTACTACTGCTAGTACTACTGCTGGTACTAGTAGTACTACTGCGGGTACTACTGCTAGTACTACTGCTGGTACTAGAAGTACTGCTGCTGGTACTAGTAGTACTGCTGCTGGTACTAGAAGTACTGCTGCTGGTACTGGTAGTACTGCTGCTGGTACTAGTACAACACTGAATACTGTGTGTCCTCAGACGGAGACGGACGTGGTGGTCCTGATCAGCGGGGTCCTGGTCCTCATCACCATATTACCCATGATACCTCAGGCCGGCAAGCAACACATCTACGACTTCTTTGATGTGTTCGGACGCCTCGTTTCCTGGAGCTACAAGAACCCTGGTGACACACACACACACACACACACACACACACACACACACACACACACAGACAGAGACACACACACACACAGACACACACACACACAGACACACACACACACAGACAGAGACACACACACACACAGACACACACACACACAGACAGAGACACACACAGACACACACACACACACAGACAGAGACACAGACACGCACACAAACATTTTAATGAAACCTCATAATGTATCGTACTGTCTCTTTAAATGCTGCCGCTCTGAGGTCATGTGTGTCCAGGTGCTGTGCTCTGATTGGCTGTCGTCCCTCAGGTCACGTGCCCGTGCTCCACATGGTCCACCTGCACGCCGCCGCCTACTCTCTGTTCCACCGGCTGTACGGGATGTTCCCCTGCAGCTTCCTGTCCTACCTGAGGCTGCACTACAGCATGAAGGAGAACATGGCCGCCTTCCAGGACGTTGTCAAGGTGGGGGGGAGGGAAGGGAGGGAGGAGACAAGGGGGCGAGTATGTTCATGAGGGGACTGTGTGGTGGAGTCAGTCGTAGACCAGTTTGCATGTGGCATGGTAACAGCTGCTGTACTGGTTTCCAGTTCACATTACATCTGCAGCCAGCAGCAGCTGCTGGTTCTCAGGTAACATGTTCATGTTCTCTCAGTACTACATTACCCATGAGCCTCTTCTCATCGCTCTTCACATGAAGCTCTGTGATTGGCAGCTTTGTAGTGAAATGCACCCTGGGAGTTGGCCTCAACTGAGTGGAAGAAGTTACCTGAACTCACTTGGAGGCTCCGCCCCCGGCTGTCACTTCTGTGATGATTGAGATGACCGATGTTTAACACTCTGCTCCTGTCTGTCTCTCTACCTGTCTCTCTCTCTGCCTGTCTGTCTCTCTCTGCCTGTCTGTCTCTCTCTCTGCCTGTCTGTCTCTACCTGTCTGTTTCTCAGCCGATGTTGGAACATGTCAGGGTTCACCCAGAGTTGGTCACAGGGACTCAGGACTATGAACTGGACCCATCCAGGTAAGTTCACAGGTACCAGGTGAGGTCACAGGTACCAGGTGAGGTCACAGGTACCAGGTGAGGTCACAGGTACCAGGTAAGTTCACAGGTACCAGGTGAGGTTCAGGTACCAGGTGAGGTCACAGGTACCAGGTGAACCTGAACTCCCTTCATGTAGTTTTAAACTTGTGTCTCAGGTGGAGGTGTCACGAGGTCCATGACATCGTGATCGAGTGCTCCAGAGTGTCTCTGGATCCTCTGGAGTCGTCCTGTGAGGAGGACATGTACTCCTCCATCAGAGAGCCGCACCTGCACCTCACCTGTAGTCCTCTAAACACAGAGAGCGTCAGCAGCTCAGGTACCACACACACCTGCAGCTCTAAAGTGGGCGTGAACATTGTTATTCCTCTAAAGTGGGCGTGAACATTGTTATTCCTCTAAAGTGGGCGTGAACATTGTTATTCCTCTAAAGTGGGCGTGAACATTGAGTTAGCTGCTGGATAAGTAATGCGCTGTCGAAGGATTTCAATATATTAATTATTGATCGTTGTGATTGACAGGAAGTTCAGTTTGTCCTCAGCTGCTGTCTGAACGTCTGACTCTCAACAGCTCCTTCATACAGGTGAAGCTCCTCCTCCTTCCTCCCTTCCTTCATTACCTTCATTCCTTCCTTTTTCCCTTCCTTCCTCCCTCACTACATGTATGTGTTCAGGCTGATGATGTCACGTGGAGTCCCTCCTCACAATGTGGTTTGTCGACGCCCCCTCCTGAACCTGCTGCCACAGGCTCCGCCCCCCCACTGAGCAGGACCGCCTCCATCTCAGGTGAGACACTGAAGACTGTGAGAGACAATGAAGACAATGAGACACTGTGAGACAGGTAACACTGATGTGTGTCCAGGTGTGAAATGTCCCTCATCAGCCACCGTACAAGCGCTGACTGAAGAAAACCAAGATGGCAGTCACAAGGGCCAGGTGAGAGCCTCACCGGAAGGCTTTTATTGTGAAGCGGCCACACACCTAGAGGGGTCGTCCATTCAGCCAATCACAGAGCTGGAGGGCGGAGGCCCGAGTGATGTCATCAATAACGCCAGAGAAGGTGCGCTGAGCACGTTATTGATCACTTCTTCACACAGACAGCTGGAGCTTTCAGACACATCTCCTGGTCCTCCTCTTCTTCATGTTCCTCTGCAGACGTGCGCCCCCAGCAGCCTTCCGCCTCCTCCTCTTCCTCCCACCCGGCTCTCCTCACCTCCACCCCCCGGCGGGAGGAGCCCTCCCCTTCCTGGTTCACCCCCCCTCACCGCTCCTCCACCACCCAGACATCAGAGGAGGGAGGCTCCGCCCTCTCTGTGCAGAGCCCCGCCCTCTCCGCTCAGAGCCCCGCCCCTCCGTACGAGCTGCTGTTTGAGCTCGCTCTGCCGCGAGCCGCCACACTCCTCATCGGGAGGATGACTCAGGTAAACCACCGACCAACAGTTCATCATGAAAACTAGCTCCATTTCCTTCTATTGATGAATGTGCTGTGCCCTGTAGGAGGCGCTGCAGAGAGGAGGAGCAGCAGGAGCAGCAGTAGAAGGGGAGGAGCAGACCTCCATCTCTCCTCTGGAGGTTTTGGATCAGCTGATTGTTCACGGACACGACGCCCATGAACACCTGAGCAGAAGGTGAGAGTCTGACCACGAGTCCAGCTGAGTCTGAGTCCAGTTGAACTGTTCTCACGTGTGTGTGTGTGTGTGTGTGTGTGTGTGTGTGCGTGTGTGTGTGTGTGTGTGTGTGTGTGTGTGTAGGTTGTCAGTGGATCAGAGTCATTTTGGAGGTAAACAGCAAAGCATGAAAACCAAAGGTACCAGAAACTAACAGTGATGACACTCAATTCATTCATTCATTCTCCTCATTAACATATTCAACCTCATATTACCTCATTAACATAACTCATTAACATAAGCATTAACATAACTATCCTCGTTAACATAATCACCCTCATTAACGTGATTATCCTCATTAACATAATTCTCATTAACATGAGCAGAATGCAGATAATTGATCCCAACATGTGTAACAGGAGTGTTGTGTGAATATCAGGCCCCGCCCAGGGGGAGGAGCTTCAGTCTCTGAGGAGTCAGCTGTTATTGGTCCACAGCCAGCTGCAGTACGAACGTTTCAAACGCCAGCAACACGCCGTCAGGAACCGCCGTCTGCTGCGCAGAGTCATCAACGGCACGACGCTGGAGGAGCACGCCGAGGCCATGGTAACACAATGATGTGCACACAGACACACAATGCTGTAGTCTCATGGTAACACAATGATGTGCACACAGACACACAATGCTGTAGTCTCATGGTAACACAATGATGTGCACACAGACACACAATGCTGTAGTCTCATGGTAACACAATGATGTGCACACAGACACACAATGCTGTAGTCTCATGGTAACACAATGATGTGCACACAGACACACAATGCTGTAGTCTCATGGTAACACAATGATGTGCACACAGACACACAATGCTGTAGTCTCATGGTAACACAATGATGTGCACACAGACACACAATGCTGTAGTCTCATGGTAACACAATGATGTGCACACAGACACACAATGCTGTAGTCTCATGGTAACACAATGATGTGCACACAGACACACAATGCTGTAGTCTCATGGTAACACAATGCTGTAGTCTCATGGTAACACAATGCTGTGCACACAGACACACATCTCCATGGTTTCTTCCAGAAAGGTCAGCTGGGCGTTCAGGACGAAGAGATTCTCTCTCTGAAGTCGAGTCTGCAGGAAGAACAGAGACGACACACACAACTGCAGCACGACACACACACACACACCACCCAGCTGCACACGCACAACCAACAGCTGCTGCTGCGACAACAGGAAGAGCAGAGAGACAAGCAGAGACTCCAGGTACTAATACACACAGTACACGCCTGTACACACATGGTCAGCATGAAGAGTCATGTTTATCTTGTGCTGTGATTGGCTGTTGCAGAGCGAGCTTCAGGAGTGTCAGAGCCGGTTAAAGGACCTGGAGGCGGAGCTTCAGAAAGCCAATAACAAGGCTTACAATGCAGAACACCAGCTGACCCAGCTGTCACTCAAGGTGAGGAGAGCTGCTCCAGAGAGTGTTTCTGTCGTCCAACAGGAAGTCATGGTGTTTCTGTAGTCCAACAGGAAGTCATGGTGTTTCTGTAGTCCAACAGGAAGTCATGGTGTTTCTGTCGTCCAACAGGAAGTCATGGTGTTTCTGTCGTCCAACAGGAAGTCATGGTGTTTCTGTCGTCCAACAGGAAGTCATGGTGTTTCTGTCGTCCAACAGGAAGTCATGGTGTTTCTGTAGTCCAACAGGAAGTCATGGTGTTTCTGTAGTCCAACAGGAAGTCATGGTGTTTCTGTAGTCCAACAGGAAGTCATGGTGTTTCTGTAGTCCAACAGGAAGTCATGGTGTTTCTGTAGTCCAACAGGAAGTCATGGTGTTTCTGTAGTCCAACAGGAAGTCATGGTGTTTCTGTAGTCCAACAGGAAGTCATGGTGTTTCTGTAGTCCAACAGGAAGTCATGGTGTTTCTGTAGTCCAACAGGAAGTCATGGTGTTTCTGTCGTCCAACAGGAAGTCATGGTGTTTCTGTAGTCCAACAGGAAGTCATGGTGTTTCTGTCGTCCAACAGGAAGTCATGGTGTTTCTGTAGTCCAACAGGAAGTCATGGTGTTTCTGTAGTCCAACAGGAAGTCATGGTGTTTCTGTCGTCCAACAGGAAGTCATGGTGTTTCTGTCGTCCAACAGGAAGTCATGGTGTTTCTGTAGTCCAACAGGAAGTCATGGTGTTTCTGTAGTCCAACAGGAAGTCATGGTGTTTCTGTCGTCCAACAGGAAGTCATGGTGTTTCTGTAGTCCAACAAGTTGAACTGTAGTCAACTAGTTGAAGTCCATGACATCATCACAACGTCCGCGTCCGCTGATTGTGTCTAGGCCAGCAGAGAAGGCTTAGAGGCGCTGACGCCCACCACTGGTGTACCTGTGTGTTACTGTGTGTAACCCTGTGTGTCTGTGTGTGTCTGTGTGTGTGCAGCTGTGCAGCAGTGAGCAGCTGCAGCAGCAGATCTTCCTGTTGAACCAGCAGCTCGTCCTGCTGAGAGAAACTAACATAGCTCTGAGAGACCAGCAGGAGGCAGGAGAGAGACACACACACATGGTGAGGACACACACACACACATGGTGAGGACACACACACACATGGTGAGGACACACACACACACGGTGAGGACACACACACACACGGTGAGGACACACACACACACGGTGAGGACACACACACACACATGGTGAGGACACACACACACACGGTGAGGACACACACACACACGGTGAGGACACACACACACACATGGTGAGGACACACACACACACGGTGAGGACACACACACACACGGTGAGGACACACACACATGGTGAGGACACACACACACACGGTGAGGACACACACACACACGGTGAGGACACACACACACACGGTGAGGACACACACACACACGGTGCGGACACACACACACGGTGAGGACACACACATGGTGAGGACACACACACACACGGTGAGGACACACACACACGGTGAGGACACACACATGGTGAGGACACACACACATGGTGAGGACACACACACACACGGTGAGGACACACACACACACATGGTGAGGACACACACACACACGGTGAGGACACACACACACACGGTGCGGACACACACACACGGTGAGGACACACACATGGTGAGGACACACACACACACGGTGAGGACACACACACACACGGTGCGGACACACACACACGGTGAGGACACACACATGGTGAGGACACACACACACACACGGTGAGGACACACACACACGGTGAGGACACACACATGGTGAGGACACACACACACATGGTGAGGACACACACACACACGGTGAGGACACACACACACACGGTGCGGACACACACACACGGTGAGGACACACACACACGGTGAGGACACACACATGGTGAGGACACACACACATGGTGAGGACACACACACACACGGTGAGGACACACACACACGGTGAGGACACACACACACGGTGAGGACACACACACACGGTGAGGACACACACACACACGGTGAGGACACACACAAACACGGTGAGGACACTGACATACATATACACACAGACACACACATTTACATATACATATACACACAGACACACACATTTACATATACATACACACACATATACACACAGACACACACATTTACATATACATACACACACATATACACACAGACACACACATTTACATATACATACACACACACATATTCACACAGACACACACAAAATTAGCACGAGGACTTCAGGGACTAAAGTGTGTGTCGGTCAGGAGGCGGCCATGCTGCAGTGCAGCGTGGGTAAGGAGTTCCAGCGGCTGAAGGACAGCGACGTCCAGCAGAGACAGAAGCTGGAAGCGGCCAATCACAGGATGGCAGAGCTGGAGACGCAGCTGGCCCTCAGAGACCAGCTGGTCCTGGACCAGAAGAAGCTGCTGGAGGACACCAAGGCCCAGAGCAGGTCAGGCTGCTGCAGCAGATCTGTAGTCAGTGGAAAAGTAGTGACACTACTGATCTACCAAGATGTAAACAGGGAGCGTCCACCTACAGGTGAGCGTCCACCTGGCCCCAGGTGAGCGTCCACCTACAGGTGAGCGTCCACCTGGCCCCAGGTGAGCGTCCACCTGGCCCCAGGTGAGCGTCCACCTACAGGTGAGCGTCCACCTGGCCCCAGGTGAGCGTCCACCTGGCCCCAGGTGAGCGTCCACCTGGCCCCAGGTGAGCGTCCACCTGGCCCCAGGTGAGCGTCCACCTGGCCCCAGGTGAGCGTCCACCTGGCCCCAGGTGAGCGTCCACCTATCCCCAGGTGAGCGTCCACCTGTCCCCAGGTGAGCGTCCACCTGTCCCCAGGTGAGCGTCCACCTGTCCCCAGGTGAGCGTCCACCTGTCCCCAGGTGAGCGTCCATAATGCGGGTGCTTGCTGTGTGTCAGGGGCGAGCTGGCGGCGTGTGAGAGTCGCGGCGAGGCTTTGAGGAGAGTCGCCCAGACGCTGCAGACGGAGACGCTTCACCTGTACAGCCAGATCCAGCTGGACCTCAGGTAAACCAGAGCGACGTCGCCACTCGTCAGACACGGTTGATGACGTCAGTGATGAGGTAATGGGATGAGGTCATGTGATGTCATCTCTCTCGCCTTCAGGCCAAACGGCGGCAGCGTCGCTTTACCGGCTCCTCAGGGCAGCCACAAGCCCCACCCCTTTTCTTCTCCTTCTGTTGGCATAATAAACGGCGCTGCGCAGACCTTCTCCTCCTCCCCCCTGCTCCTCCTCTCCTGCTCCTCCTCCCCCGTCGGCTCCTTCCTGGAGCAGCGCGCACGGCAGCTGTTCAGACCGACCAATCAGAGCCAGGAGGAGGAGGAGGAGGAAGAAGAACAAGAGGAGGAACAGGAGGAGCAGGAGGAGATAGAGCCAGATAGCCCTCCTCTGGCTCAGGAAGCGGAGATCCTCCTGGCAGGAAGTCCTCAGGCCGAGCCCCGGACCCCCTCTGGACCTCCTGCTGACCTGACGCTCGCCGTCCGGCAGAGGAGACGCCAACTCAGCATCATGGACTACGACGAGACGCTGCCCGAGTGCTGAGGGCTGGAGAGATGTTATGGAGATATTAAAGAGATATTAAAGAGATAGTATAGAGGAGTTACATAGATATTATGGAGATGTTATGAAGCTATTTTAGAGATTTTATGGAGTGGATATAGAGATGATATGGAGGGGTGAGTCAGATGGAGGTGGAGATAAAAGCTAAGCTAACTAGCTAGTTCTGGACCTTCAGTTGCCTTCGATAATAAAATCATAAACTTTATGAAAACAAAGTGAACATAATCTGTTAATCATAAAATAAGACATTTAGAGATCACTAGGGCTCTTTTTAATTTGTGCTGATCCAGAAGCGTTAGCTAACTGCTAACATGCTATGCTACGAGCTTTGTGTGAAGTTTATATTGATCATTAAACTAGTAGAAATTAGTAGAGTAGAACTTCGTCCTCTAATTTGAACACAAGCCTTTAAGAACTGCAACGTTGTTGCTAAGATTAGCTTTAAGCTTACATTCAGAAGGTTGGTCAGCTAGCAGCGCTAATGTTTGCTAGTTGACCTAGCAGGTTGATGTTATTACATACAGGCTCCAGTGTTCTGTAACACGGTCTCTGTAAGAGACCAAGGACAGGATCTGGGTCCACTACAGGGACATGTCTACTACAGGGACATGTCTACTACACTACAGGGACATGTCTACTACAGGGACATGTCTACTACACTACAGGGACATGTCTACTACAGGGACATGTCTACTACACTACAGGGACATGTCCACTACACTACAGGGACATGTCTACTACACTACAGGGACATGTCTACTACAGGGACATGTCTACTACACTACAGGGACATGTCTACTACAGGGACATGTCTACTACACTACAGGGACATGTCTACTACACTACAGGGACATGTCTACTACACTACAGGGACATGTCTACTACACTACAGGGACATGTCTATTACAGGGACATGTCTATTACAGGGACATGTCTACTACACTACAGGGACATGTCTACTACAGGGACATGTCTACTACACTACAGGGACATGTCTATTACAGGGACATATCTACTACACTACAGGGACATGTCTATTACAGGGACATGTCTACTACACTACAGGGACATGTCTATTACAGGGACATGTCCACTACAGGGACATGTCTACTACACTACAGGGACATGTCTACTACACTACAGGGACATGTCTACTACAGGGACATATCTACTACACTACAGGGACATGTCTATTACAGGGACATGTCTATTACAGGGACATGTCTACTACACTACAGGGACATGTCTATTACAGGGACATGTCTACTACAGGGACATGTCTACAGGGACATGTCTACTACACTACAGGGACATGTCTATTACAGGGACATGTCCACTACAGGGACATGTCTACAGGGACATGTCTACTACATTACAGGGACATGTCTACTACAGGGACATGTCTACTACACTACAGGGACATGTCTATTACAGGGACATGTCTACTACACTACAGGGACATGTCTATTACACTACAGGGACATGTCTACTACACTACAGGGACATGTCTACTACACTACAGGGACATGTCTACTACAGGGACATGTCTACTACAGGGACATGTCTACTACACTACAGGGACATGTCTACTACAGGGACATGTCTACTACACTACAGGGACATGTCTATTACAGGGACATATCTACTACACTACAGGGACATGTCTATTACAGGGACATGTCTACTACACTACAGGGACATGTCTATTACAGGGACATGTCTACTACAGGGACATGTCTATTACAGGGACATGTCCACTACAGGGACATGTCTACAGGGACATGTCCACTACACTACAGGGACATGTCTACTACAGGGACATGTCTACTACACTACAGGGACATGTCTATTACACTACAGGGACATGTCTACTACACTACAGGGACATGTCTACTACAGGGACATGTCTACTACAGGGACATGTCTACTACACTACAGGGACATGTCTACTACACTACAGGGACATGTCCACTACACTACAGGGACATGTCTACTACAGGGACATGTCCACTACACTACAGGGACATGTCTACTACAGGGACATGTCTACTACACTACAGGGACATGTCCACTACAGGGACATGTCTACTACACTACAGGGACATGTCTACTACAGGGACATGTCTACTACACTACAGGGACATGTCTATTACAGGGACATGTCTATTACAGGGACATGTCTATTACAGGGACATGTCTACTACACTACAGGGACATGTCTATTACAGGGACATGTCTATTACAGGGACATGTCCACTACAGGGACATGTCTACTACACTACAGGGACATGTCTATTACAGGGACATATCTACTACACTACAGGGACATGTCTATTACAGGGACATGTCTATTACAGGGACATGTCTACTACACTACAGGGACATGTCTATTACAGGGACATGTCTACTACAGGGACATGTCTACAGGGACATGTCTACTACACTACAGGGACATGTCTATTACAGGGACATGTCCACTACAGGGACATGTCTACAGGGACATGTCTACTACATTACAGGGACATGTCTACTACAGGGACATGTCTACTACACTACAGGGACATGTCTATTACAGGGACATGTCTACTACACTACAGGGACATGTCTATTACACTACAGGGACATGTCTACTACACTACAGGGACATGTCTACTACACTACAGGGACATGTCTACTACAGGGACATGTCTACTACAGGGACATGTCTACTACACTACAGGGACATGTCTACTACAGGGACATGTCTACTACACTACAGGGACATGTCTACTACAGGGACATGTCTACTACAGGGACATGTCTACTACACTACAGGGACATGTCTACTACACTACAGGGACATGTCTACTACAGGGACATGTCTACTACAGGGACATGTCTACTACACTACAGGGACATGTCTACTACACTACAGGGACATGTCTACTACACTACAGGGACATGTCTACTACAGGGACATGTCTACTACAGGGACATGTCTACTACACTACAGGGACATGTCTACTACACTACAGGGACATGTCTACTACAGGGACATGTCTACTACAGGGACATGTCTACTACACTACAGGGACATGTCTACTACACTACAGGGACATGTCTACTACACTACAGGGACATGTCTACTACAGGGACATGTCTACTACACTACAGGGACATGTCCACTACAGGGACATGTCTACTACACTACAGGGACATGTCTACTACAGGGACATGTCTACTACACTACAGGGACATGTCTACTACAGGGACATGTCTACTACACTACAGGGACATGTCTACTACACTACAGGGACATGTCTACTACACTACAGGGACATGTCTATTACAGGGACATGTCTACTACAGGGACATGTCTACTACACTACAGGGACATGTCTACTACACTACAGGGACATGTCTATTACAGGGACATGTCTACTACAGGGACATGTCTACTACACTACAGGGACATGTCTACTACAGGGACATGTCTACTACAGGGACATGTCTACTACAGGGACATGTCTACTACACTACAGGGACATGTCTACTACACTACAGGGACATGTCTACTACAGGGACATGTCTACTACACTACAGGGACATGTCTACTACACTACAGGGACATGTCTACTACAGGGACATGTCTACTACACTACAGGGACATGTCTACTACACTACAGGGACATGTCTATTACACTACAGGGACATGTCTACTACACTACAGGGACATGTCTACTACACTACAGGGACATGTCTATTACACTACAGGGACATGTCTACTACAGGGACATGTCTACTACACTACAGGGACATGTCTACTACACTACAGGGACATGTCTACTACACTACAGGGACATGTCTACTACACTACAGGGACATGTCTACTACACTACAGGGACATGTCTACTACAGGGACATGTCTACTACAGGGACATGTCTATTACACTACAGGGACATGTCTACTACACTACAGGGACATGTCTACTACACTACAGGGACATGTCTACTACACTACAGGGACATGTCTATTACACTACAGGGACATGTCTACTACAGGGACATGTCCACTACACTACAGGGACATGTCTATTACAGGGACATGTCTACTACAGGGACATGTCTATTACACTACAGGGACATGTCTACTACACTACAGGGACATGTCTACTACACTACAGGGACATGTCTACTACACTACAGGGACATGTCTATTACACTACAGGGACATGTCTACTACAGGGACATGTCCACTACACTACAGGGACATGTCTACTACAGGGACATGTCTATTACACTACAGGGACATGTCTATTACACTACAGGGACATGTCTACTACAGGGACATGTCTACTACACTACAGGGACATGTCTACTACACTACAGGGACATGTCTACTACACTACAGGGACATGTCTACTACACTACAGGGACATGTCTACTACAGGGACATGTCTACTACACTACAGGGACATGTCTACTACACTACAGGGACATGTCTATTACACTACAGGGACATGTCTATTGCACTACAGGGACATGTCTACTACAGGGACATGTCTACAGGGACATGTCTACTACACTACAGGGACATGTCTATTACACTACAGGGACATGTCTACTACACTACAGGGACATGTCTACTACACTACAGGGACATGTCTACTACACTACAGGGACATGTCTATTACACTACAGGGACATGTCTACTACAGGGACATGTCCACTACACTACAGGGACATGTCTACTACAGGGACATGTCTATTACACTACAGGGACATGTCTATTACACTACAGGGACATGTCTACTACAGGGACATGTCTATTACACTACAGGGACATGTCTATTACACTACAGGGACATGTCTATTACACTACAGGGACATGTCTACTACACTACAGGGACATGTCTACTACACTACAGGGACATGTCTACTACACTACAGGGACATGTCTACTACACTACAGGGACATGTCTATTACACTACAGGGACATGTCTACAGGGACATGTCTACTACAGATCCAGGACGGGTCTAAGTCCACTGCGTTGCTTCAGAGATCTGTTGAATGTTAAACTGTGAACATAAAGACGTGTAAAATCTTTGCAGTCAGACTGATTATTGGTTATTGATTACATATTGATTGATCTCCAGTGTTTCTGTATTTTGAACCTCAATGTGTCCATATGGCTAGCGGTTAGCTAAATTCCACACCTTGGAAGTAACAAACCTGAACAAGGTGAAATAGTAGTCGTAATAATTCTAAAACATTAGTGTCACTGTGAATGTGTAAATGTGGCACACATGTTTATGTGGAAGCAGATCATAATTACAACGTTATATTTAAATGCAATATTATAGTACTTGTATATGATAACATATAACTAATAGTTAATAGAAAATAGTTAACTACCATACTTCTAATATCTCACTAGAGTTAAAGCTCATCAGAATATTACAATATAAATATGTATAATATATGTCATATATAATATATTTTATATAATAAATGTGATATCTGCCACGGTCACGTGACTATGGCAGATATCACATTTATTATATATCAAATGTATTATATATATATATATATATATATATATATATATATATATATATATATATATATATATATATATATATATATATATATATATATATATATATATATATCTTCCGGTTGTTAAAACCGGAAACGGATGTGACGGACTCTGATGACGTTATTCCCTAGCAACAAGCAAACGTCTTCCTAGCAACCGGCTCGTTGATCAGGTGAGAAGGTTTCTGTGTTTTCTGCAATGCTCTTAACATGTTGTCGTTTACTGGACTCATTGTTAATGCTCTCATTGTTAACTGGTTCTGGTTCTGGTCCTGGTTCTGGTCCTGGTTCCGGTCCCGGTAGTTCTGTCCTTCACAATAAGAGATCACGCTTCAACAGCGACGTGATAAAAGCTCCTTAACTTCAACAGAGTGAATATTATCAGCCTTAAATCATAGAAATGTGTTCACATGTTGTTTATAACACTATATGATCTAGCATATAATATATTAATATATGAAGTAAATACTAGAGTAATACATAGTCATAGTATATAATATCTAAAGTAAATACTAGAGTAATAAAACATGAAGCACAGCGATCACATGTTGGCATCCAGAGAAAGAGGTGTGATGTGTTCATGGTCCTCAGGAAAAGCAGTTCCTCCTGATGGATGAGACAGTGAAACCTCTGAGGATCCCTCCTCACATGTCCTGCTATGCAGATGAGCACCACGTCTCCCACCTGCTGCAGGTGAGAAAGACCTGCAGGTGAGAAAGATCTGGAGGTGAGAAAGACCTGGAGGTGAGAAAGATCTGGAGGTAAGAAAGACCTGCGGGTGAGAAAGACCTGCAGGTGAGAAAGACCTGCAGGTGAGAAAGACCTGCAGGTGAGAAAGACCTGCAGGTGAGAAAGACCTGCAGCAGGACCACAGAGTCTATGGCCATGTCTACTACCGCGCACTTGCGCACTAAGCACTGACTTTCAGTGCTTAGTGACAAAACCAGCAGGGTTCAGTGCACTGAAAGTACCCGGATGGCGCACTGCAAACGGTCAAAAAAAAGTAGTGTAAAGCGATGGACACTACTCGGGTAAGAAGTGCGTTCATTTTGTCAGTTTTAGTTTCGCGGGTGCCGCGAACAGATTTGCGTCCGTCACTTCCGCCAACTGGTGAACGTAAATGTTCCATTTGATACAGCGCTGATCAGAGACACTACATATGTTACTGCTCTGTGTTATAGTACACTGTACAGTGTACTATAACACAGAGCACTATAATACACTGTATTATAGTGCTATAATACAGTGTATTATAAAAAAATAAAATAAATAAATAAATACACTTTAAATAAAGTGTACTATAATACACTGTATTATAGTACAGTGTACTATAACACAGAGCACTATAATACAGTGTATTATAGTGCTCTGTGTTATAGTACACTGTAGTACAGTGTACTATAACACAGAGCACTATAATACAGTGTATTATCTGTGTTATAGTACACTGTAGTACAGTGTACTATAACACAGAGCACTATAATACAGTGTATTATAGTGCTCTGTGTTATAGTACACTGTACTACAGTGTACTATAACACAGAGCACTATAATACAGTGCACTATAGTACACTGTATTATAGTGCTCTGTGTTATAGTACACTGTAATACAGTGCACTATAGTACACTGTATTACAGTGTACACTGTGTTATAGTACACTGTGTTATAGTACACTGTAATACAGTGTACTATAACACAGTGCACTATAGTACACTGTATTACAGTGTACTATAGTGCACTGTGTTGTAGTACACTGTAATACAGTGTACTTCGTAAAGTGTTCGGTAGTAGACACGGCCTGTGTGTGTGTGTGTGTGTGTGTGTGTGTGTGTGTGTGTGTGTGTGTCACAGACCATGCTGTCCAGCCTCCTGGTGGACCAGCCTGAGGATCCGATTGGTCACCTGATCCGTCTGCTGCAGAGGACCAGTTTGGACGGTGAGTCATGTGACCTGCAGCCAGTAGAGGGAGGAGTCATGTGACCTGCAGCCAGTAGAGGGAGGAGTCATGTGACCTGCAGCCAGTAGAGGGAGGAGTCATGTGACCTGCAGCCAGTAGAGGGAGGAGTCATGTGACCTGCAGCCAGTAGAGGGAGGAGTCATGTGACCTGCAGCCAGTAGAGGGAGGAGTCATGTGACCTGCAGCCAGTAGAGGGAGGAGTCATGTGACCTGCAGCCAGTAGAGGGAGCTGTGACTCCTCCTCCTTCTGTCCTCAGCTTTCATGAAGAAGAGTTATTCTGTAGTTTAACAAGACTCTTAACCTGTCTGTCTGTCTGTCATCTGTCTGTCTGCCTGTCTGTCTGCAGTCCCCAGGGTTCTGGTCCTCGGTCCTCCAGCTGTTGGTAAACACACAGTGGTGAGTGAGTCAGCTGATCATAACACACTGTTATAATAATGATGTCATCACTTCTTCTGTGGTGCTTCTTGTCGTCCTTCAGGCCACAAAGTTGAGTGCTGAGCTGAGAGCCGTCCATGTGACCACAAAGGTCCTGCTGAACCAATCAGAGCGCAGCACACAGGTACACACACACACACACACACACACAGAGCAGGTGATGTAAATACCTGAAACACAGACGTTCTGTTCTTGCCAAACCAATTTTTATTCTTCAGCCTCCCACATTTTGAGACACATATGTTCAATGTGTGTGTGTGTGTGTGTGTGTGTGTGTGTGTGTGTGTGTGTGTGTGTGTGTGTGTGTGTGTGTGTGTGTGTGTTCAGGAGCATCCTGCTGATCAGCTGGTCAAACGGATTCAACAGAGACTGAATGAGATCGACTGCTTCAACAGAGTAAGATATGTCTAACAAAGTACTGGTACTTTGTACTACCTCTGTTACTGTGTACACAGTACTGTATACTGACACCTGGTACTTGTACACAGTACTGGTACTGTATACACAGTACCAGTACTGTGTACAAGCGTAGAGGCTCCTCTGGTCTTTTCCTTCAGTTGAACCTCTGAGAGATGAAGATCATAGTGATGATGAGGAACATGATCGTTGTCCTTTACTGGAAGATCTCACCCCCCCCCCCCCCCCCCTGCATGCCCCCCTTCCCCTCCTCTCCCTCTGTGAAGATGTGATGATAATAATTAGTGTTCTGGTCTCTGCTGTGTCGTACTACGATTCCCAGCAGGCCGAGCAGCGTGGGTTCTCCCCAGAGATCAGCTGATCAAGAGGCCGAGCTGCTGTCACATCAGTGCAGCTCGTCCTCATTAGCATCACGTCCTGCTTCCTGTCAGCGTTCATCTGCTTCCTGCTCCCTTTGAGAGCCTTACAGAGACAACAACAACAACAACAACAACAACAACAACAGTCTGCCCTCTGTTCCAACCACTAGTGTTCACTATAAGGTTCTAGTGTCTACTATAAGGTTCTAGTGTTCACTATAAGGTTCTAGTGTTCACTATAACATTCTAGTGTTCACTATAAGGGTCTAGTGTTCACCATAAGGTTCTAGTGTTCACTATAAGGTTCTAGTGTTCACTATAACATTCTAGTGTTCACTATAAGGGTCTAGTGTTCACTATAAGGGCCTAGTGTTCACTATAAGGGTCTAGTGTTCACTATAAGGTTCTAGTGTTCACTATAAGGGTCTAGTGTTCACTATAAGGTTCTAGTGTTCACTATAAGGGTCTAGTGTTCACTATAACATTCTAGTGTTCACTATAAGGTTCTAGTGTTCACTATAAGGGGCTAGTGTTCACTATAAGGTTCTAGTGTTCACTATAAGGTTCTAGTGTCCACTATAAGGTTCTAGTGTTCACTATAAGGTTCTAGTGTTCACTATAAGGTTCTAGTGTTCACTATAAGGGTCTAGTGTTCACTATAAGGTTCTAGTGTTCACTATAAGGTTCTAGTGTTCACTATAAGGGTCTGGTGTTCACTATAACATTCTAGTGTTCACTATAAGGGTCTAGTGTTCACTATAAGGGTCTAGTGTTCACTATAACATTCTAGTGTTCACTATAAGGGTCTAGTGTTCACTATAACATTCTAGTGTTCACTATAAGGGTCTAGTGTTCACTATAAGGTTCTAGT
>NW_027176211.1:406737-426737 GCF_023055335.1 Clinocottus analis | reverse complement strand
GACCCAGTCCTTAGACCCGGTCCCCTCAGACCCGGTCCCCACAGTCACAGTCCTTAGACCCGGTCCCCTCAGACCCGGTCCCTCCAGACCCGGTCCCCTCAGACCCGGTCCTTAGACCCGGTCCCTCCAGACCCGGTCTCCCTTAGACCCGGTCCCCTCAGACCTGGTCCCTCCAGACCCGGTCCCCTCAGACCCGGTCCTTAGACCCGGTCCCTCCAGACCCGGTCCCCCTCAGACCCGGTGCCCTCAGACCCGGTCCCTCCAGACCCGGTCCCCCTAAGACCCGGTTCCCCTCAGACCTGGTCCTCAGACCCGGTCCTCTCAGACCTGGTCCAGGTCTGAGGGGACCGGGTCTTCTGTTCTTCTGTCATGTAAAAACAAAGTCAGTGTCTCAATAATAATGTTAATAAAGTTGTTTATATATTTGTTTTCCTTTTTATTTATTTATTTATTCTCAACATTCTGCCTAATAATAATAATAATAATAATAATAATAATAATAATAATTATTATTATTATTTGATAACTGATCTTTTGATGTATAACTTTATTTATTATTGATGTATTTAAGGTCAGCTGTGTTCCTCTCGGATCAATAGGTCCGTCACCACGTCATGACAAACAGCAACTGTGCAACACAACAACAGGGTGCTGTGCAACACAACAACAGGGTGCTGTGCAACACAACAACAGGGTGCTGTGCAACACAACAACAGGGTGCTGTGCAACACAACAACAGGGTGCTGTGCAACACAACAACAGGGTGCTGTGCAACACAACAACCAGCTGGAGGCGCTACACAGGAACTCTTTCTTTACTCTATTAGCTGCATTTTAAATAAAAACACGAAGTGCATCTTCAGTAAAACATAACACTTACGAATCTTCAGCCATTATTATTATTTCCGGTCACCCTTTCAAAATAAGACGTGAAAGTACTGCGCATGTCCACAAAGATCAGCTGTGAAGGAGGCGGGGCTTCCGTGACAAACCAGGAAGAGGTTCACACGCGCTGCTTCCTCTCACAGCTTCACGTGAGTTTGTTTCAGCTGTTTGTGTTTCTGCGGGTTTTCTGCTGCACGCACGCACGCGCACGCACTTATTTACTTTGCCCCCGCCACACACACACACACACACACACACACACACACACACACACACACGCACACGCACACACACGTGGTTGTGTGCGTTGCTAACGATGCTAAACATGCTAGCAGCAGCAGTCCCTCCAGGACCGCGTCACTTTGAACGGGTCAGGCCGTGAACCAGAACCAGAGGTCACCGGTTCTGGTTCCTAGGTCTTCACTCTGGTCTTCAGTACCGAGCACGTGACAGTGTGACGTCACGTGACAGAGCACGTGACGTCACACTGTCACGTGCTCACGGAGTTAGTGTTGGTGTGTTTTGTCTTCATGTTGGTGTTTCTGCCCGTCATTGAATGACGTCAGTGACGTCATGATCAGCTGTGTGATGAACTCCATCATGAAAGTTCTCCACCTGTGAGCAGGTGATGACGTCATCAGCAGACGACCAGCTGTGTCTGAACATCTGCAGCTCTTCCTCCTCCTCTTCCTCCAGGAGGAAGCCTCCGACTGCCCAGCAGAGATGGGCCCTGGTAAGTAATCAATAACCTGATCATCAGTAATCAATAACATGACCATTAGTAATCAATAACCTGATCATCAGTAATCAATAACATGATCATTAGTAATCAATAACATGATCATCAGTAATCAATAACATGATCATTAGTAATCAATAACATGATCATCAGTAATCAATAACATGATCATTAGTAATCAATAACCTGATCATTAGTAACCAATAACATGACCATTAGTAATCAATAACATGATCATCAGTAATCAATAACATGATCATCAGTAATCAATAACATGATCATTAGTAATCAATAACATGATCATTTCTGTTGGTCCTCCAGAAGAAACAGAAGGCGGAGAAAAGGAGGGTCGACTCCTCAGTGGAGAAGAAGAAGAAGAGCGGCTCCTCCAATCAGAGGAGGCTGGAAGAAGAGGAGGAGGAAGAGGAGGAGGAGGAAGAGGAGGAGGAGGAGGGCTCTCAGGTAAACTCACCTGTTTCACGCATCAGGTGCTTGAGACCAACAAACGCCTTCATTTACATCAGAGAAGAAGAGATGATGATGATGATGATGATGATGATCACAGGCGGACCAGAGGACACCACAGACGAAGAGGAGGAGGAAGGAGGCAGTGAAGGAGACGAGGAGCATCAAGACTTCCTCTCTGTTCAAACACAACCCAGAGATCCCAGAGATGCTCAGGTCAGAGCTGCTCTCTGATTGGTCCACAGCCTGATGACATCACGCGTTATTGATTATTGATCATCTCTCACTTCGTCTCCTCAGACCAGTTGTCTCCCAGCTGAAGGAGAAGATCTTCACCATCGACTCGTTCTCAGACATGGACCTTCATCCACACCTGGTAACACACACACACACACACACCTGGTAACACACACACACACACACACACCTGGTAACACACACACACCTGGTAACACACACACACACCTGGTAACACACACACACCTGGTAACACACACACACACACACACACACACACCTGGTAACACACACACACACACACACCTGGTAACACACACACACACACACACACCTGGTAACACACACACACCTGGTAACACACACACACACACCTGGTAACACACACACACACACACCTGGTAACACACACACACCTGGTAACACACACACACACACACACCTGGTAACACACACACACACACACACACACCTGGTAACACACACACACACACACCTGGTAACACACACACACACACACACACACCTGGTAACACACACACACCTGGTAACACACACACACACCTGGTAACACACACACACACACACACACCTGGTAACACACACACACCTGGTAACACACACACACACACACACCTGGTAACACACACACACCTGGTAACACACACACACACCTGGTAACACACACACACACACCTGGTAACACACACACACCTGGTAACACACACACACCTGGTAACAAACACACACCTGGTAACACACACACACCTGGTAACACACACACACACACACACCTGGTAACACACACACACCTGGTAACACACACACACCTGGTAACAAACACACACCTGGTAACACACACACACACACACACCTGGTAACACACACACACACACCTGGTAACACACACACACACACACACACCTGTTAACACACACACACCTGGTAACACACACACACACACACACCTGTTAACACACACACACCTGGTAACACACACACCTGAGGTCTGTCTCATGAAGCTGGTTTAAATACTCTGGTTTCCAGTTATCCAGCTTAACTTAACCAGATGTCCGTCTCTCTTTCTGGTCTCAGGCAGCTGGCTATTAGCTGGCTATTAGCTGGCTATTAGCTGGCTATTAGCTGGCTATTAGCTGGCTATTAGCTGGCTATTAGCTGGTTATTAGCTGGCTATTAGCTGGCTATTAGCTGGTTATTAGCTGGCTATTAGCTGGCTATTAGCTGGCTATTAGCTGGCTATTAGCTGGCTATTAGCTGGTTATTAGCTGGCTATTAGCTGGCTATTAGCTGGCTATTAGCTGGTTATTAGCTAGTTATCAGCGGGTTGTCAGCTGGTTACCAGCTAGTTACAAGCTGGTTGTCAGCTGGTTATCAGCTGGTTGTCAGCTGGCTCATAGCTGGTTACCAGCTGGTTATTAGCTGGCTAATAGCTGGTTATTAGCTGGTTAAGTCCACCAGGAGTGTCTCATCTAGATCTGTGTGCACATAAAAGGGGCGGAGTTAACTCCGTTAGACCAATCGTGCACCACGAAGGAGCCGAGAGCAACGTATTTGACAACGATCTTCAGAATGTATGAAAAACATAGAGAAAGAATACAAGCACTAAGCAGAAAGCAACACTGCTGCAGCGGCCAGAAGCCGCAAGGAATCCTGGGAAAAAAACTGCGATTCTGTTAATGCGTATATTACTGGGATTGTAATATTAAATCACTGTCTCAAATGTATGTTCTTATTTTTAATTACCTTTTCATTTTAACAACTAAACCTCATTTCAGTGGTAACCTCAGTGGAGCTAAAAGATCATGAGAGCAGTTAAAACAAACACAGGAACATGGTTCAAAGCGCTCAGTGAGTTATTATAATATCTTCCAGGCTTCACGTATGACGGATGGTTTTGCCGTCAGGAAACACGCTCTCTGCAGAGCGCTGCTCTTACTATCCTGTCCTTCCTCCATTCTGTAGAAAGGGGCGTGTCTTGTTTCCAGGGCAGTGATTGGCCAGGAGGCGTCTCATGTCCTCCCGTAGATCTTATCCGGGAACTTAACCTGCTGGAGCCGGTTAGGTTCAGCGTACGTTACCGGGGAAACGGACCCGCCAGTGAAGTGAACCAGCTTCGTGAGACGGAAAACCCAGCGTTAATCCAGAGTTAATCCAGAGTTAATCCAGGAGTTAATCCAGGAGTTAATCCAGGAGTTAATCCAGAAGTTAATCCAGAAGTTACTCCAGAAGTTTCTCCAGAAATTAATCCAGGAGTTAATCCAGGAGTTAATCCAGGAGTTAATCCAGAAGTTAATCCAGGAGTTAATCCAGGAGTTACCTCGCTAAACCGAAATCCAGCTTCGTGAGACAGACCTCTGGTGGTGATGATGGTTGTTGTTGTTGAGATGGTTGTTGTTGTTGTTTACTCTCATCTATTTGTGTGATCTCGTGCTGACTGATGTTTCTGTCCACCAGGTGGCGACACTGAACAAAGTGCTTAATGTTTCCATGGTAACCAGGTCAGTACACACACTCACTCACTCAGTCAAGAGGGGGCGCCAAAGGTAACCTGTGTGTGTGTGTGTGTGTGTGTGTGTGTGTGTGTGTGTGTGTGTGTGTGTGTGTGTGTCAGTGTTCAGAAGAAGACTATTCCAGTTCTTCTGTCAGGACGAGATGCTGTGGTTCGTTCTCAGACGGGTTCAGGTGAGATACCAGTAATGTGATACTGCCAACACTGAGGTACTGTTAGTACTACCAGTACCTCATTACTGGTAGTACTACTAGTACTGAGGTACTCCCGGTGTACTCCCCAGGTAAGACCCTGTCCTACGCTGTCCCCGTGGTCCAGAGCCTGCAGGCGGTCCAGCAGAAGGTCAGCAGGTCTGATGGTCCTCTGGCCGTCGTCATCGTCCCCACCAGAGAGGTCTGTGTCCTCTCACACTACAGCCGCTGCTCAAGCTGTGGGGCGCCACCTCTAGGGGCGTGGCCTCTAGCGGGGCATGACATCCAGCGGGGCGTGACCTCCAGCGGGGCGTGGCCTCTAGCGGGGCGTGACCTTCTAGCGGGGCGTGACCTTCTAGCGGGGCGTGAGCCTCTAGCGGGGCGTGGCCTCTAGCGGGGCATGACCCTCTAGCGGGGTGTGACCCTCTAGCGGGGCGTGACCTTCTAGCGGGGCGTGACCCTCTAGCGGGGCGTGACCTTCTAGCGGGGCGTGACCCTCTAGCGGGGCGTGACCTTCTAGCGGGGCGTGACCCTCTAGCGGGGCGTGACCTTCTAGCGGGGCGTGACCTTCTAGCGGGGTGTGACCCTCTAGCAGGGCGTGACCTTCTAGCGGGGCGTGACCTTCTAGCGGGGCGTGACCCTCTAGCGGGGCGTGACCCTCTAGCGGGGCGTGGCCTCTAGCGGGGCGTGACCCTCTAGCGGGGCGTGACCCTCTAGCGGGGCGTGACCCTCTAGCGGGGCGTGGCCTCTAGCGGGGCGTGGCCTCTAGTGGGGCGTGACCTCTAGCGGGGCGTGGCCTCTAGCGGGGTGTGGCCTCTAGCGGGGCGTGACCTCTAGCGGGGCGTGGCCTCTAGCGGGGCGTGGCCTCTAGTGGGGCGAGGCATTGTTTTACTAAGTGGTTGCTCATGTTGTTGGTTTTCATCAGATGGAGCGATCTGGTTCACTTGAAAGGGATTCACATTTTCTTTAATCTATGAAATAACAACACGGGGGAGGAGTCTCTAACAGCTGGACCCTTTTGTTCCACGTTGTTGGAGCTCAAACGTTCTGCTTCCAGACTGGAGACAGAACCTGAGAGGAACAATGCCCTCAGTGATGCTGACGTCCGTGTTCCTCAACGTGTTCATATGACGCGAAGATAAACTATTCTCACCATCCTGATAATCCCGTCTGTCTCTCTTCCCGTCTGTCTCTCTTCCTGTCTGTCTCTCTTCCTGTCTGTCTCTCTTCCTGTCTGTCTCTCTTCCCGTCTGTCTCTCTTCCCGTCTGTCTCTCTTCCCGTCTGTCTCTCTTCCTGTCTGTCTCTCAGCTGGCCCAGCAGACGTTCCAGGTCTTCCAGAAGCTCTTGAAGGTAACACGGAGCCGGATGTTTTATTTATTATTTTGTGTTTGTTTATAGTTCCCTCAAAGAGTCTTTAAAGGGCTTTTATTTTGAAAGTTGACCCACTGACTGCTCCTCAATAATGGGTATGATCTCTCAGTTTTTGAGGGTTCCGTTCTGATCGTTCCAGGGTTTGAGCCTGAGGGAATTACCCACAATTCATAGCAGTGTAAGGATGAACACAAAGAGGACGAGGCGCGTTGTCATGAAACGTGATGCGTTAGTATTCACACCGGTTGGAGCCGGAAAGACGGTTAAAGGGTGAACTGACCTTACCCAACTGGATCGAGGGCTTCATGGAATACACACATGTGATTGGTCCAGCAGCGTCACATGAGATGATTTACAAGGCGTGTGATTGGTTGTTTCCTGGACCGCAGAACGAGAGCCGTAAAGGATAGAAAAGCTGCGGCGGTGAAATGATCCATGAACATGTTAGTGACCCAGTCCTGAAGTCTCTAAACCATCTGAGGGGTCAGGGTCCAGGGCCGAGAGGGTCTCTGGTCCTGGACCCCTCTGACCTCTGTGTGTCTGGCCTCTGTGTCTGACCTCTGTCTGACCTCTGTCTGACTTCTGTGTGTCTGACCTCTGTCTGACCTGTGTCTGACCTCTGTGTGTCTGACCTCTGTGTGTCTGACCTCTGTGTGTCTGACCTCTGTCTGACCTCTGTATGTCTGACCTCTGTGTGTCTGACCTCTGTGTGTCTGACCTCTGTGTCCGACCTCTGTCTGACCTCTGTCTGACCTCTGTCTGACCTGTGTCTGACCTCTGTGTGTCTGACCTCTGTGTGTCTGACCTCTGTGTGTCTGACCTCTGTGTGTCTGACCTCTGTGTGTCTAACCTCTGTGTCTGACCTCTGTCTGACCTTTGTCTGACCTCTGTCTGACCTCTGTGTGTCTGACCTCTGTGTGTCTGACCTCTGTGTGTCTGACCTCTGTGTGCCTGACCTCTGTGTGTCTGACCTCTGTGTGTCTGACCTCTGTCTGACCTCTGTGTGTCTGACCTCTGTCTGACCTCTGTATGTCTGACCATTGTGTGTCTGACCTCTGTCTGACCATTGTGTGTCTGACCTCTGTATGTCTGACCTCTGTATGTCTGACCTCTGTGTGTCTGACCTCTGTGTGTCTGACCTCTGTCTGACCTCTGTGTGTCTGACCTCTGTGTGTCTGACCTCTGTGTGTCTGACCTCTGTGTGTCTGACCTCTGTGTGTCTGACCTCTGTGTGTCTGACCTCTGTATGTCTGACCTCTGTGTGTCTGACCTCTGTGTGTCTGACCTCTGTGTGTCTGACCTCTGTGTGTCTGACCTCTGTGTCTTTGCAGCCGTTCACCTGGATCGTCCCTGGAGTCCTGATGGGAGGAGAGAAGAGGAAGTCCGAGAAGGCCCGGTAAGCTCCTCTTGTCCTCTAGTGTTGAAGTTAAGTTAAAGGAGTCTTTGGATCAAACTCACTGGTTTGTCTTCAGGCTCCGTAAAGGAATCAACATCCTGGTCTCGACTCCGGGCCGCCTGGTGGACCACATCCAGAACACGCTGAGCATCGCCTTCAGCGCCGTGCGGTGGCTGGTCCTCGACGAGGCCGACCGGTACCTGTTCTAGAGTCGTCAGGGGGAGGAGCTAGACTGTTCTAGAGTCGTCAGGGGGAGGAGCTAGACTGTTCTAGAGTCGTCAGGGGGAGGAGCTAGACTGTTCTAGAGTCGTCAGGGGGAGGAGCTAGACTGTTCTAGAGTCGTCAGGGGGAGGAGCTAGACTGTTCTAGAGTCGTCAGGGGGAGGAGCTAGAGACGGTTCTAGACCCCGTGTCTATACATGAATGTGTATCTGTGTGTATCAGGACTCTGGATCTGGGCTTCGAGAAGGATCTGACCATCATACTGAACAGTCTGAACTCTGCTGGTCCGAGCAGACAGAACGTCCTGCTGTCGGCGACGTTAACCCACGGTGCAGAAATACATTTTCATATTTATTCATATTAGTATTTTTAGACCACTTGAGCCCTTTTCCTTTTGGTAAACTCTCAGTCTGATTGTGTCGATTAAAAGTTTCTTCTGACAGAACTGGAATACTGAGTTGCTGAAGCAAATGTAATGTTATGTTTATTTAATATGCTTACGTAGTATATTATGAGATAATATAGATGCTAACATGATTAACTAAGTGAACCATGTGATGTGTTCAGGTGTCACTCGGCTAGCCGGCGTTTGTCTGAACGACCCGGTGGACATTCACGTGTCTGGCCCCGCCTCCTGTGACCTCACCAGCTGCCCCGCTGTGACCTCTGACCCCAGCCAACCGGAGAGCTTCGCTCTGCCCGAGGCGCTGAAGCAGTACGTGGTGCTGGTTCCCAGCAAGCTGCGACTGGTCTGCCTGGCTGCCTTCATCCTGGACAAGTGCAAGGTAACGTGTGTGTGTGTGTGTGTGTGTGTGTGTGTGTGTGTGTGTGTGTGTGTGTGTGTGTGTGTGTGTGTGTGTGTGTGTGTGTGTGTGTGTGTGTGTGTTAAACAGGTTTCGTGAACCAGACTTTCGTTGTTCAGTTTTCTCAGAACAAACTCATCGTCTTCACCTCGAGCTGCGAGGCCGTCGAGTTCCTGCACGGCCTCTTCACCTCCGTCCTCGCCGGGCCCTCGTCCAATCAGAGGCCTGGGCTCAGCTTCCTGCGTCTCCATGGCAACATGAAGCAGGAGGTAAGACTGTCATTGTTGTTATCTCCTCGTATCCCACGTTCCTCAGCCACCGTCTGAGCCGCCGGCGTGGTGCGTTTGTTTCGTCCTGCAGGAGCGCTCGGACGTCTTCCAGCAGTTTTCGGCGTCTCTGTGTGGAGTTCTGCTGTGCACGGTCAGTGTTGGTTCATCGCCGTGGTTACACGTCACTCTACATGCTCCATTATGGGATGTACCCGTGTTCTGAAGAGGAATGTGTGTGTTTCAGGACGTAGCAGCCAGAGGTCTGGACCTTGCTCAGGTCACCTGGATCGTTCAGGTATGTGTCCCAGTGTTTCCCCTACCACTATAATAGGGGGCGGGGCGCCCCCCTGAAATAACCCCGCCCCCCTGTAACTTTCTCTATCGCCAGATAACAACACGTCATTTCAGGTCATCTTTCCTAGAGAACAGGCCTGACTCCACCTTGTTCTGTTATTTAAACAAACTAAACGGTTGTATTTCATTGACGGGATCTACACGACAGCTCGTCATTTCTGTGTCTACGTGGTCGCGTGAACACTCCTCCTCTGCGCTCTGTATCGCTAGACAGGTGAGCACACAGGTGAGCACACAGGTGAGCACACAGGTGAGCACACAGGTGAGCACCCAGGTGAGCACCCAGCGGCAGCAGAGAGCGGAAAAAAGGCGCGTGAAAAGCAGACAACTATATCTGCGTTTTCAACGCTCCCAGGTAGAAAGAGATCTCATCTCAACATGGAGCATGAACTGAGAGCGTCCGTATAGAGTCTACAACCACGTTATAAAAATATGTGTAGAGGAAAGCAGCTCACTGCAGCACCAACACTGATGCAACCTGATGCAACACATCTGCAGTGTCGTTCTGTTTTGTTCTGCAATTTGCTTTTAGTTTTCCAAAATGACCTATTTAGTAGTAAATACACTTATTTTTTGCACAGATAGCACTTTATTTTTATTGTTTTAAGTGGTTGCAATTTTGTTTTCTTTTTTATGGTCTGACGGGGCAATTTGGTCAAATTGAAAGTTATTGTTCTTTATTCTGTTTATTATTTAAAAAAGCACAGATACAGTCACAGAATGATGTTATTTACAGAAAAGGTAATGCTTTTTGGTGTTTGTGTCAATGTCGGTGTTGTCGAGCCCCCCGAAGCTGTAAACCTAGAGGGAAACACTGTGTCCCGTATTCCACCAAGGTTTTAAAGTCGCCATCTTGTTTTTTATTCGTCGCCATCTTGGTTTTATTGTCGCCATCTTGGTTTTTTCCTAACCAGAGGTGACGTGAGAGAGTCGGACATGGAGCTCGTCTCCTGAGAATAATGAACAAGCCAATCACAGTGTAGCATTGAGTGTACTACTAAAGTACTACGGTTAATACTTGCTGAACCTCGGTGTGTTCACAGTACACGCCCCCGACGACCGCAGCAGAGTACGTTCATCGAGTCGGTCGGACGGCTCGTATCGGAGGAAAAGGAAGTAGCCTCCTCTTCCTCACTCCTGCTGAGACCGCCTTCATCCCCGAGCTGGCCGCTCACAACATCAGGTCTGTTGACGCTCGAGGGCACCACGGATGCTGCCGGTCCACTTCCTGGTTTTGACGGTGGGGGCGGGTCTTGTGTTTCAGCCTATCGGAGCTTAAGTTGCAGGACATCCTGTCCAGTCTGATGATGGATGACACCTACAAGGGGCGGGGCAAATACCACAGCAAGGTACGACTCCTTTGTCCTCTCGGACCGGGTTCTCAGAACCTTCAGAGAGCGACCGGGTTCTCCAGAGGCCCCTCAGAACCTTCAGAGAGCTAAGAACAAAGACTTGTCTAAACCTGAGCCGGTGACCTGATGCAGCCAGGAAACAGGAAACAGTTGCAGGTTTGTCTCTGAACATTCATTTAGATTGATGTCTCTCCACCTGTCTGTCTGTCTCTCCACCTGTCTGTCTGTCTCTCCACCTGTCTGTCTGTCTCTCCACCTGTCTGTCTGTCTCTCCACCTGTCTGTCTGTCTCTCCACCTGTCTGTCTGTCTGTCTCTCCACCTGTCTGTCTGTCTGTCTCTCCACCTGTCTGTCTGTCTCTCCACCTGTCTGTCTGTCTCTCCACCTGTCTGTCTGTCTCTCCACCTGTCTGTCTGTCTGTCTCTCCACCTGTCTGTCTGTCTCTCTACCTGTCTGTCTGTCTGTCTCTCCACCTGTCTGTCTGTCTCTCCACCTGTCTGTCTGTCTCTCCACCTGTCTGTCTGTCTCTCCACCTGTCTGTCTGTCTCTCTGTCTGTCTCTCCACCTGTCTGTCTGTCTCTCTGTCTGTCTCTCCACCTGTCTGTCTGTCTCTCCACCTGTCTGTCTGTCTCTCCACCTGTCTGTCTGTCTCTCCACCTGTCTGTCTGTCTCTCTGTCTGTCTCTCCACCTGTCTGTCTGTCTCTCCACCTGTCTGTCTGTCTCTCTGTCTGTCTCTCCACCTGTCTGTCTGTCTCTCCACCTGTCTGTCTCTCAGACGTCGTCTGCAGCTCTGGAGCAGGAGACCAGAGAGAGGGCGACGGTTCTCCAGACGGAGTTTGAGAACTTGGTCCACTCGGACGCCGAGTCGGTGCAGAGCGCCAAGAGAGGTACGAGCCGCCGCGCGTCGGTTGTTGTGGTCGTGAGTCACTTCCTGCGTGACGTGTCACTGTGATGTCATCAGCGCTGCAGTCCTTCCTGCGGGCGTACGCCGCCTACCCGTCCCGCCTCAAACACATCTTCCACATCCGCTCCCTCCACCTGGGACACGCCGCCAAGAGCTTCGGCCTCAGAGACGCTCCGCAGGGCCTCCGGGGCGCGCCAGCCAGGAACCAGAACCAGAACCACAGCAGGCCCGCAGGGGCCAAGAGGTGTGTGTGTGTGTGTGTGTGTGTGTGTGTGTGTGTGTGTGTGTGTGTGTGTGTGTGTGTGTGTGTGTGTGTGTGTGTGTGTGTGTGTGTGTGTGTGTGTGTGTGTGTGTGTGTGTGTGTGTGTGTGTGTGTGTGTCGTGTCCAGACAGGCCTGGTGTGAGGAGCAGCTGTTAACAATAACACACACTCTCATAGGTCAATAGAGACATAATTACAGGTGTGTGTGTCCTCCTCAGTATCCCAGAATCCTTTGAGTGCTGGTCAGTTGTGTAATGCTGCATTCAGGTGTCATGACATGAAAGGATAAATACACACAATATATGGAACCAATCTGTTCAACACTGAGACACATCTTTACTAAAGGGGACAATAGTTTGTGTTACTGTTGTCGTGTTGAGGTTGTCGTGTCGTAGCTTTAACTCGTCTTCCTCGTCTTCAGGCTCTCTGCTCGTCAGCAGCTGCACTCTGAGTTCTCCAGCGGGTTGGAGGGAGCAGCCGCCAAGAAGAAGAAGAAGAAGAAGAAGGTGTTCGGTCAGTCAGAGGAAGAGGAGGAGGAGGAAGAGTAGTAGTAGGAGGAAGAGTAGTAGTAGGAGGAAGAGTAGGAGGAGGAGGAAGAGGAGGAGGAGGAGGAAGAGGAGGAGGAAGAGGAGGAGGAGGAAGAAGAGGAAGGAGGAGAAAGTAGAAGAAGAGGAAGGCGGATGAAGGAGGAGAGGAGGAATAGGGGGAGGAAGAAGAAGAGGAGGAAGAGGTGCCGACTGGACTCTCTTCATTGCAGCAGAACCGTGAGTGAACTCATCCAGAGTTTCTTGAAGATCCTCTGCTGCTGCGCTCTGATTGGTCGACAGCTTCCTCCCTCTTCAATCAGTAAATGTGTTTTTATGGACTTTAATTTCTTTATTTACTTTATTACTTTATTAACTTCCAGGAGAAACATTTAGCAGCAAGCTGATGTGAAGAAGATGTTTGTCAGATATTTAAATATGAAAAAACATGTTTTTTACTGTTTGATGTATTTGATGAAGATTCATTTTTCTTTGATGGAAAATAAAATATTTTTTCTCTGAAAGGAAAAACACTGAAGTCGTGTGAACGTTTCCCACAACTCACTGTGCCGAACGCAGGCCGAGCCCAAACCCCCCGAACGCAGGCCGAGCCCAAACCCCCCGAACGCAGGCCGAGCCCAAACCCCCCGAACGCAGGCCGAGCCCAAACCCCCCGAACGCAGGCCGAGCCCAAACCCCCCGAACGCAGGCCGAGCCCAAACCCCCCGAACGCAGGCCGAGCCCAAACCCCCCGAACGCAGGCCGAGCCCAAACCCCCCGAACGCAGGCCGAGCCCAAACCCCCCTTGAACCCAGACCGAGCCCAAACCCCCCTTGAACCCAGGCCGAGCCCAAACCCCCCGAACCCAGGCCGAGCCCAAACCCCCCCTTGAACTCAGGCCGAGCCCAAACCCCCCGAACGCAGGCCGAGCCCAAACCCCCCGAACGCAGGCCGAGCCCAAACCCCCCCCGAACGCAGGCCGAGCCCAAACCCCCCCCGAACCCAGGCCGAGCCCAAACCCCCCTTGAACCCAGGCCGAGCCCAAACCCCCCTTGAACCCAGGCCGAGCCCAAACCCCCCTTGAACTCAGGCCGAGCCCAAACCCCCCCGAACTCAGGCCGAGTACCAGATGAGTCCACTCAAAACCCTTAAAGGCTTGAGGAGTCTGGACCGAACTGGAGTCCTTGAACTTCAGTTCTTTCAGGTTTTGTCTCATCAGAAACATTCAGAACCAACAAAATGGACCTGAAACATCGACATTTATATGCATATTTATTGAAAATGTAAAAAAATGAACGAGGTTGGAAGAAGATATTAAAATCGTCAAATATGAAGTCTTCTGGTCCGGATGATCTCGACCTACCGGTTCACCAACCAGTGGACCGCTTTAAATCCTTCAGTACTTCAAAGACCTGAACCTGGACTCGGTCTCAATCCCTGACCAGGTCCAGGAACCGGTCCCTCCAGCTGTGTTTCATGGACTTCCTGAAGAGGATCAATAAAAGTCTTTCATCGCTTTCATAATAAACGTGTTCCCACGTCGTCCGGTAGAAACCAGTGCTCCCACTGGGTCTGGTGTGGGTCAAGACTGGGAGGCGGGGCTTCAGTACAGGTAGAGGTCAGGTGTGGGCGGGGCATGAGGGTACAGGAAGTGTGTGGGCAGGAACATCCTGCCAGCTTCAGCCAACAGCTCCAAACCAACAGCGGACTGACGCTTCCACTTCGTTCTGTCGGAGGAAACAGATTCATGTTTACAATCATGTTTACAATCATGTTTACAATCATGTTTACAATCATGTAAATCATGTTTACAGTCATGTAAATCATGTTTACAGTCATGTAAATCATGTTTACAACCATGTTTACAATCATGTAATTCATGTTTACAATCATGTAAATCATGTTTACGTTCATGTAAATCATGTTTACAGTCATGTAAATCATGTTTACAGTCATGTAAATCATGTTTACAACCATGTTTACAATCATGTAAATCATGTTTACAACCATGTTTACAATCATGTAAATCATGTTTACGTTCATGTAAATCATGTTTACAATCATGTAAATCATGTTTACAGTCATGTAAATCATGTTTACAGTCATGTAAATCATGTTTACAGTCATGTAAATTATGTTTACAATCATGTAAATCATGTTTACAACCATGTAAATCATGTTTACAATCATGTTTACGTTCATGTAACTCATGTTTACGTTCATGTAAATCATGTTTACGTTCATGTAAATCATGTTTACGTTCATGTAAATCATGTTTGCGTTCATGTAAATCATGTTTACAATCATGTAAATCATGTTTACAATCATGTAAATCATGTTTACAATCATGTAAATCATGTTTACAATCATGTAAATCATGTTTACGATCATCTTCACAAGTTGTTTTGCTATAAAAAGACTTGAAAGAACAAAACGATTACCGAGAGAAATAAAACCAAAGAGACTCGAGACGACCACAAGACCAGGTCTTGTATGCTTCTTCCTATGTGACTGCTCTGGGATCAGGTCTATGTGACTGCTCTGGGATCAGGTCTATGTGACTGCTCTGGGATCAGGTCTATGTGACTGCTCTGGGATCAGGTCTATATGACTGCTCTGGGACCAGGTCTTTGTTACCTCCTGTTCTGGTACCAGGTCTTGACCTGGGTGTCGCTGAGCTGCAGGGATGCAGCCAGCTGCATGCGGTCCTGGACACTCAGGTACTTCTGTTTCTGGAAGCTCCTCTCGAGCCTCGCCAGCTGCCGGTCGCTGAACGCAGTCCGAGCTTTACGAGGCTTCTTCAGACGGTCCGTCCCCGGGTCTGAGGCCCCGCCCACTGAATGATTGACAGGTAGAAATTACATCACATCAGACCTGTGACAATTTGAAAAAGTCTCCTCGTTGAACTGGACATTAAACTGGACTTCACGGTGGAGGTCACAGGATCAGGTTTAGGTTAGGCTGGTCTCCTTGAGGTCAGGTCTAGGTTAGGCTGGTCTCCTTGAGGTCAGGTCTAGGTTAGGCTGGTCTCCATGAGGTCAGGTCTAGGTTAGGCTGGTCTCCTTGAGGTCAGGTCTAGGTTAGGCTGGTCTCCATGAGGTCAGGTTTAGGTTAGACTGGTCTCCATGAGGTCAGGTCTAGGTTAGGCTGGTCTCCGTGAGGTCAGGTCTAGGTTAGACTGGTCTCCGTGAGGTCAGGTTTAGGTTAGACTGGTCTCCGTGAGGTCAGGTCTAGGTTAGGCTGGTCTCCGTGAGGTCAGGTCTAGGTTAGACTGGTCTCCATGAGGTCAGGTCTAGGTTAGGCTGGTCTCCCTGAGGTCAGGTCTAGGTTAGGCTGGTCTCCATGAGGTCAGGTCTAGGTTAGGCTGGTCTCCATGAGGTCAGGTCTAGGTTAGGCTGGTCTCCATGAGGTCAGGTCTAGGTTAGGCTGGTCTCCATGAGGTCAGGTCTAGGTTAGGCTGGTCTCCATGAGGTCAGGTCTAGGTTAGGCTGGTCTCCATGAGGTCAGGTCTAGGTTAGGCTGGTCTCCATGAGGTCAGGTCTAGGTTAGGCTGGTCTCCATGAGGTCAGGTCTAGGTTAGGCTGGTCTCCATGAGGTCAGGTCTAGGTTAGGCTGGTCTCCATGAGGTCAGGTCTAGGTTAGGCTGGTCTCCATGAGGTCAGGTCTAGGTTAGGCTGGTCTCCATGAGGTCAGGTCTAGGTTAGGCTGGTCTCCATGAGGTCAGGTCTAGGTTAGGCTGGTCTCCGTGAGGTCAGGTCTAGGTTAGGCTGGTCTCCGTGAGGTCAGGTCTAGGTTAGGCTGGTCTCCATGAGGTCAGGTCTAGGTTAGGCTGGTCTCCGTGAGGTCAGGTCTAGGTTAGGCTGGTCTCCATGAGGTCAGGTCTAGGTTAGGCTGGTCTCCGTGAGGTCAGGTCTAGGTTAGGCTGGTCTCCATGAGGTCAGGTCTAGGTTAGGCTGGTCTCCATGAGGTCAGGTCTAGGTTAGGCTGGTCTCCGTGAGGTCAGGTCTAGGTTAGGCTGGTCTCCGTGAGGTCAGGTCTAGGTTAGGCTGGTCTCCGTGAGGTCAGGTCTAGGTTAGGCTGGTCTCCATGAGGTCAGGTCTAGGTTAGGCTGGTCTCCGTGAGGTCAGGTCTAGGTTAGGCTGGTCTCCATGAGGTCAGGTCTAGGTTAGGCTGGTCTCCGTGAGGTCAGGTCTAGGTTAGGCTGGTCTCCATGAGGTCAGGTCTAGGTTAGGCTGGTCTCCGTGAGGTCAGGTCTAGGTTAGGCTGGTCTCCATGAGGTCAGGTCTAGGTTAGGCTGGTCTCCATGAGGTCAGGTCTAGGTTAGGCTGGTCTCCATGAGGTCAGGTCTAGGTTAGGCTGGTCTCCGTGAGGTCAGGTCTAGGTTAGGCTGGTCTCCGTGAGGTCAGGTCTAGGTTAGGCTGGTCTCCATGAGGTCAGGTCTAGGTTAGGCTGGTCTCCATGAGGTCAGGTCTAGGTTAGGCTGGTCTCCATGAGGTCAGGTCTAGGTTAGGCTGGTCTCCGTGAGGTCAGGTCTAGGTTAGGCTGGTCTCCATGAGGTCAGGTTTGAAGAGTCTCAACAGAACGTTCATTCATCATTCGTCGTGTTGCTCATGTTTTGATCCTGATTATTAATCCATGAACCGCGAGCGACTCCAACGTGTTTCTTTAATATTTAAATATCAAAGAAAAGAAAAAATACATCAATTAATTTTGATAAATAAAGTAAAAAATAATTAATAACACATAACAAAATATTATTTAGATTTCTCATCATTATTGATGACATAAATTCACATGTGATCTGATTAAATATAGTGATCATGTAAAACATAAAATACTTATTATATGAATAATGTTATTAATATAAATATTAACAACATAAAATGATAATACACTTGTTTTATTCATGTTCCAATAAAACCTGAAAACATAATTTGTAGTTTAGTTTGTTTGTGATCAATAAATAATAAACATGAAGATATTTAAGGTTAGATTCATATTACTCTGAAATACGTTTCATATTATTGTTATTAATGATATTATTATAGTTATTATACTTTACATTTAGTTATTAATGATATAGATTTAGTTGTTAATGACTCACCTCTGGTTTCGTTGTCAGAGCCGCTCACACTTTTATCCTGAAAGTCTTCTTCCGGTCCAGACTGGAGCGACTCACCCGGGTCCGCGTGGGGCAGAGCCGGGTCCGCGTGGGGCAGAGCCGGGTCCGCGTGGGGCAGAGCCGGGTCCGCGTGGGGCAGAGCCGGGTCCGCGTGGGCCCGGCAGTCCTTCAGGATGTCCCGGATGAGGAACGAGGAGCCGGCGGCGCGCGGCAGGAGACCGGGCGGCGGCGCGCCCCGCAGCCGGGGAACAGGCTCTCTGCGCGGGGAAGGAGGCGCCGAGCCGCCGCCGCTGCTGCCGCCCGGTCTGAGCTGCGGAGCTCGTGCCCGGGAGAGGAGCGCGCAGGGCGGCCTGAGGGAGAGCAGAGAGTCGATCCGGAACCCGGAGCCTCCGAGGACCTCCATCTCCGTCCGGGACTCAGGTGAGTGTGAGGACTCGGGCTGCAGGTGAGCAGCGGGAGCGGTGGGACTGTGACGTCATCGTGCCCGTTTCCAATGCGGCCAAGTTCAAAAAGAGTTTAAACTGGAAGTGATGATTATTGATTACTAATTATTATTGATCCAGAAGGAGAAGCATTGGTGAGTGTGTGCGTGCGTGTGCGTGTGCGTGTGCGTGTGTGTGTGTGTGCGTGCGCGTGCCAGCAGGGCCAACATGAAGTAAAATAAAGTTGAAACAAACCATAATAATATAAATAGCTGGCAGTGTCTTCTTGAATAAAAAGGTTTCAGAGTCTGATTCCCGCCAGGAGCAGCTCGGTGTCGAGGACCCGGTTCCAACACTGGTTCAGGTCTATAGTTAGGCCTGGTTCAGGTCTATAGTTAGGCCTGGTTCAGGTCTATAGTTAGGCCTGGTTCAGGTCTATAGTTAGGCCTGGTTCAGGTCTATAGTTAGGCCTGGTTCAGGTCTATAGTTAGGCCTGGTTCAGGTCTATAGTTAGGGCTGGTTCAGGTGTAGTTGTGTGTTGTGTTTTGGCCAATCACAGAGGAGAATAATCTTTGGCCCCGCCTCCTCAATGGAAGACTGTGTGATCAATAATCTTCATTCAGTCGGAATATTTTCATGCAGCTTGATAAAAAAGAAACGCAGAGTTCTGAAGCTTTTCTGTTTTATTTCTATTAAAGGTGACGACAGAGTCTCACTGACGGCTCCCGAACGCTCAGAGACCAGACGCCTGGTTCCTGAAGGTGTTCAGAGCTGAGGAACCTGAGGAGAGACACAACAGAGAACATGAACAGGTAGAGAACATGAACAGAGAACATGAACAGGTAGAGAACATGAACAGGTAGAGAACATGAACAGGTAGAGAACATGAACAGGTAGAGAACATGAACAGGTAGAGAACATGAACAGAGAACATGAACAGGTAGAGAACATGAACAGGTAGAGAACATGAACAGGTAGAGAACATGAACAGGTAGAGAACATGAACAGGTAGAGAACAGAGAACCTGGGTGAAGGGCGGCAGAGTGACAGGAAGTGTTAAGCTCCTCCTCAGCAGACTGCTCCTGGTGTCATGAACACTTATTGGTTTCGCCTGCAAACACACAGGGTGATGATGTCATAGTGATCTCTACAGGGTGATGATGTCATAGTGATCTCTACAGGGTGATGATGTCATAGTGATCTCTACAGGGTGATGATGTCATAGTGATCTCTACAGGGTGATGATGTCATAGTGATCTCTACAGGGTGATGACATCATGGACTCACCTTCTGCAGCTGGTTGCTGGTCCGGCCGCTCAGCTGTTGGGCCGTCCAGCGGTGAGCGTACTCGTGAGACAGCAGGTCAGCCAGCGGAGACGGCGGCCTGCTGGACGGATCCATCGGTCACCAGTGATGGATCGCCAGTGATCCATCACCGGTGACCAATCACTGGTGATTGATCACCAGTGATTTATCACCGGTGACCAATCACTGGTGATTGGTCACCGGTGATTTATCACCGGTGACCAATCACCAGTGATTGATCACCAGTGATTTATCACCGGTGATTGATCACCGGTGATTTATCACCGGTGATTGATCACCAGTGATTGATCACCAGTAATTGATCGTCAGTAATTGATTGTCAGTACTCGGCTCACTGGGTCTCTGACCTGTTCGGGACTCCAAACGTGATGTCGGGCAACGTCACGCCTCGCAAAGCCACGCCCTCTTGTTGTTTGGGGGCGGGGCTCTCGGTCATTGCCCCGCGCCTCTGAGCCCGGTACTGACTCAGCTCTTTGGACGTCACCAGACCGGACTTCACTGCGTCCCGGTTCAGAGACACGAAGTCCCGAACCAGCAGCCGGCGAGGAGCAGAGTCTCCTGGTCTGGACTGGACATTCCAGCCGGACAGAGCTGAGGAGACACAGCAAGCTCACGGACTACAACTCC
>NW_027176211.1:389150-394150 GCF_023055335.1 Clinocottus analis | reverse complement strand
CAGGTACACACACACTGGAGAACACAGGTACACACACAGGTACACCCACACACACACACAGGTACACACACACACACACACAGGTACACACACACACACACACACACACACAGGTACACACACGCACACACACACAGGTACACACACGCACACACACACAGGTACACACACACACACACACAGGTACACACACACACACACACAGGTACACACACACACACACAGGTACACACACACACACACACACACAGGTACACACACACACACACACACAGGTACACACACACACACACACACACACGGGTACACACACACACACACACACACACAGGTACAGACACACACACACACACACAGGTACACACACACACACACTGGAGAACACAGGTACACACACACACACACACTGGAGAACACAGGTACACACACACACACACACACAGGTACACACACACACACACACACACACACACACACACACACACACTGGAGAACACAGGTAAACACACACACACACACACACACACACACAGGTACACACACACACACACACACACACACTGGAGAACACAGGTAAACACACACACACACACACAGGTACACACACACACACACACACACACACACACACACAGGTACACACACACACACACACACACACTGGAGAACACAGGTAAACACACACAGGTACACACACACACTGGAGAACACGGGTACACACACACAACTTGAGCCACTTGACTTGTGATGTCTGTCTGACCACCTGTCTGTCTACCTGTCTGTCTGACAGGCCTGGAGGGGGAGGCGGCCCCGGTGCTGCAGGTGATGCGTCGCTACATGCGAACGTTCTTCGGCTGCGAGGCGTGCGGTCGACACTTTGAAGCGGCGGCTGCTGACGGACTGAAGAGCGTCCAGAACCCGGAGCAGCAGCTGCTCTGGCTCTGGAGGCAGCACAACCTGGTGAACGCCAGGCTGGCAGGTACGAGTCCATGTCCACGCTACAAGTACACAGACATGCTACAGGTCCACGCTACAAGTACACAGACATGCTACAGGTCCACGCTACAAGTACACAGACATGCTACAGGTCCACGCTACAAGTACACAGACATGCTACAGGTCCACACTGCAAGTACACAGACATGCTACAGGTCCACGCTACAAGTACACAGACATGCTACAGGTCCACGCTACAAGTACACAGACATGCTACAGGTCCACGCTACAAGTACACAGACATGCTACAGGTCCACGCTACAAGTACACAGACATGCTACAGGTCCACGCTACAAGTACACAGACATGCTACAGGTCCACACTACAAGTACACAGACATGCTACAGGTCCACACTACAAGTACACAGACATGCTACAGGTCCACGCTACAAGTACACAGACATGCTACAGGTCCACGCTACAAGTACACAGACATGCTACAGGTCCACGCTACAAGTACACAGACATGCTACAGGTCCACACTGCAAGTACACAGACATGCTACAGGTCCACGCTACAAGTACACAGACATGCTACAGGTCCACGCTACAAGTACACAGACATGCTACAGGTCCACGCTACAAGTACACAGACATGCTACAGGTCCACGCTACAAGTACACAGACATGCTACAGGTCCACGCTACAAGTACACAGACATGCTACAGGTCCACGCTACAAGTACACAGACATGCTACAGGTCCACGCTACAAGTACACAGACATGCTACAGGTCCACGCTACAAGTACACAGACATGCTACAGGTCCACGCTACAAGTACACAGACATGCTACAGGTCCACGCTACAAGTACACAGACATGCTACAGGTCCACGCTGCAAGTACACAGACACACTACAAGTACACACTACAGGATGTAGTGTAGCATGGACCTACAGGATGTGGTGTAGCATGGACCTGCAGGATGTGGTGTAGCATGGACCTACAGGATGTGGTGTAGCATGGACCTACAGGATGTGGTGTAGCATGGACCTACAGGATGTGGTGTAGCATGGACCTGCAGGATGTGGTGTAGCATGGACCTGCAGGATGTGGTGTAGCATGGACCTACAGGATGTGGTGTAGCATGGACCTGCAGGATGTGGTGTAGCATGGACCTACAGGATGTGGTGTAGCATGGACCTGCAGGATGTGGTGTAGCATAGACCTGCAGGATGTGGTGTAGCATGGACCTACAGGATGTGGTGTAGCATGGACCTGCAGGATGTGGTGTAGCATGGACCTGCAGGATGTGGTGTAGCATGGACCTGCAGGATGTGGTGTAGCATGGACCTACAGGATGTGGTGTAGCATGGACCTGCAGGATGTGGTGTAGCATGGACATGAGCGTGTTGCTGCGGTGATGTCGGCCATCAGGGAGAGTTGACTGTCAGGTGTCACACCGAGGTTGATGAAGATGATGACATCATCTGTTAACATGACTCCTCTTCCTCCTCAGGCTCCCTGAGTGACGACCCCCTCTTCCCTAAAGCTCCGTGGCCGAGCACCTCCCTCTGCGCCTCCTGCCACGAGGAGAAAGATGGCGTCCACGTCTGGAACCACGACAACGTGCTCCTCTTCCTCAGGCAACACTACGGCGCCTCCAACCTGTCCCCCAGGTACTCCCTGACTCCTCCTGATGCTGCACAGACCAGCCAGCCACAGGAGGAGCACGCAGGAGGAGCAGAAGCAGCAGGAGGAGGAGCAGGAGGAGGAGGAGCAGGAGGAGGAGGAGCAGGAGGAGATAGGAAGGAGCCAGAGGAAAAATCCCAGAAACAGCTGGAGCCCCGACCCGGACACAAGGCACTCAGTGGGGAGGAGAGAGGGGAGGCTCTGGGAGGAGCAGCAGGAGCAGCAGGAGCAGCAGGAGCAGCAGGAGCAGCAGGAGCAGCAGGAGCAGCAGGAGGAGCAGGAGGAGCAGGAGGAGCAGGAGAAAGAGTTTGGATTCTGGGGCTGGGGTTCAACAGCGTGGACATGAGTCTGTGTGTGCTGCTGTACGGCTGCTCCTGCCTCTTCCTCATGCTCCTCTTCTTCTTCTTCAAAGTCCGGTCCAGGAGGTGGAAGCTCCGGTACTCTCGCCTCCACGTCTGACGGGTCTGAACCGGACCAGACCGGTTCTGCTGACTTCACTTAGTGCCAAATGTTGAACCTGCTGACAGCCGACTTCCCCGTGCTCTCAGGCCCCGCCTCCTGCGCGTGTGTGTGTCTCTGATTGGTTGATTGATTTTGTTCTTAATTTATTATACAAACGAGACAAAACAATCAATTTCACACTAAGGAAATAGATCCTTTGTTCTTAAAATATGAAGTATGGAAAGTGTTTTAAGATCTCGTGATGTCACGCGGTGATGTCATCAGTCAGCTGATGCAGTGATGTCATACTGTGAAGAGTTTCATCTTTGAAATATTTCCTTAATCCGTAGAAAAGAAAAACATTTTTTTACTCTAAACTAAAAAAGGGAATTTTAAAATGTATCTGATGAAATGTTAAATGTTTTTAAAATGTAAAGTGAAAACTAATACCTGAAACGTGAAAATCTGAAGTTAACAAATTAAAATTGAAAAGATAAAAATCAAGTTTTCCCTTTTGAAATCAACATTTTCACTGAAGTTAAATATTTTATTTCCTTTATTTTTTTATTACTGAAATAATGAATTACGATCATATTATTACTGTGTGTGTTTGTGTGTCTGTGTGTGTCTGTGTGTCTGTGTCTGTGTGTCTGTGTGTGTGTGTGTGTGTGTGTGTGTGTGTGTGTGTGGAGCCTGAGCGCACCGTCCTGCTTCTTCTACAGTTCTGATTGGCTGTTTTCATGAGATGTAAATGATCTGTCTGAATAAATCAAGTTGCAGCTCACTGACTCAGGTTTACTGCAGGTTGCTGGTTCAAAACCCCCAAAACCAGACTGAAGATTCAGGTCTGAAACCAGCTCTGCTATGGGCCTCAAGCTTAGGAAAGGTCATGAGGACTTAGGAGAGGAAACAAGGACAAACTTAACACTAACCGATTTAAATGAGGGAACCATAACAAAGACTCTATAGTTAGGCCTGGTTCAGGTCTATAGTTAGAGCTGGTTCAGGTCTATAGTTAGAGCTGGTTCAGGTCTATAGTTAGAGCTGGTTCAGGTCTATAGTTAGGGCTGGTTCAGGTCTATAGTTAGGGCTGGTTCAGGTCTATAGTTAGAGCTGGTTCAGGTCTATAGTTAGAGCTGGTTCAGGTCTATAGTTAGGCCTGGTTCAGGTCTATAGTTAGAGCTGGTTCAGGTCTATAGTTAGAGCTGGTTCAGGTCTATAGTTAGAGCTGGTTCAGGTCTATAGTGAGAGCTGGTTCAGGTCTATAGTTAGAGCTGGTTCAGGTCTATAGTTAGAGCTGGTTCAGGTCTATAGTTAGGCCTGGTTCAGGTCTATAGTTAGAGCTGGTTCAGGTCTATAGTTAGGCCTGGTTCAGGTCTATAGTTAGGGCTGGTTCAGGTCTATAGTTAGGGCTGGTTCAGGTCTACAGTAAGAGCTGGTTCAGGTCTATAGTTAGAGCTGGTTCAGGTCTATAGTTAGGGCTGGTTCAGGTCTATAGTTAGGGCTGGTTCAGGTCTATAGTTAGAGCTGGTTCAGGTCTATAGTTAGAGCTGGTTCAGGTCTATAGTTAGGACTGGTTCAGGTCTATAGTTAGAGCTGGTTCAGGTCTATAGTTAGAGCTGGTTCAGGTCTATAGTTAGAGCTGGTTCAGGTCTATAGTTAGAGCTGGTTCAGGTCTATAGTTAGAACTGGTTCAGGTCTATAGTTAGACCTGGTTCAGGTCTATAGTTAGACCTGGTTCAGGTCTATAGTTAGGGCTGGTTCAGGTCTATAGTTAGGGCTGGTTCAGGTCTACAGTTAGGGCTGGTTCAGGTCTATAGTTAGGACTGGTTCAGGTCTATAGTTAGAGCTGGTTCAGGTCTACAGTTAGGGCTGGTTCAGGTCTACAGTTAGGGCTGGTTCAGGTCTACAGTTAGGGCTGGTTCAGGTCTAT
>NW_027176211.1:381650-384150 GCF_023055335.1 Clinocottus analis | reverse complement strand
ACGAGCAGCGGCTGCTGGGCCACTACTGCGACGTGTCGGTGCTGGTGCAGGGTCAGGCCTTCAAGGCGCACCGGGCCGTCCTCGCCGCCTCCTCGCTCTACTTCAGGGACCTGTTTGGCTCCGCCGGCGAGTCCCCGTCCTCGCCCTCACCGGCGGCGTTCGAGCTGCCGTCCTCGGTGACGCCGACGTGCTTCCAGCAGATCCTGTCGTTCTGCTACACGGGCCGGCTCAGCATGGCCGCCAGCGAGCAGCTGGTCCTCATGTACACCGCCGGGTACCTGCAGGTCCAGAACATCGTGGAGCGCGGCATGGAGCTGATGATGATGAAGGCCTCTTCGTCCTCCTCGCCTCTCTGCTGCGACTCACAGGTAGACCATATGTAGACCACAATTTAGGTGGACCACAATTTAGATAGACCACATGTAGACCACACGCATGCCACATGTAGACCACACATAGACCACACACCTGCCACATGTGGACCACATGTAGACCACACATAGACCACATGTAGACCACACATATACCATATGTAGACCACACGAAGACCACATGCAGACCACATGCAGACCACATGTAGACCACACATATTACCACATGTAGACCACAATTTGGGTGGACCACAATTTAGATAGACCACACATGGACCACACATAGACCACATGTAGACCACACATAGACCACACGTAGACCACATGTAGACAACATGTAGACCACATATACACCACTTATAGACCACAATCTAGGTAAGCCACAAATAGACCACACGCAGGTAGACCACATATATACTGCAATCAAGGTAGACCACATCAACCACAATCCAGGTAGACCACAAATAGACTGCAATCTCAGTAGACCACATAGAGACCACATAGAGACCACACATAGACCACTACCCAGGTAGACCATATATAGAGCACATATAGACCACGTTGGGTAATATGGTACTATGAGCTCTCTGGAGTGGACTGGCCTAAAGGTTTCCTCTTTTGAACTTTAGTGAAACACATTGATTTATTACAGACAACCTCAGCAGACGATCTCGGGGGCTTCGACGCGCCCCTGGTCCAGCAGCACGGCACCCCTCACCTGCAGGAGTCCAGTCCAGACCAGCACCTGAGCCCCGAGGAGCTGCTGCTGGCGGTGAGCCGGATCAAACAGGAGCGAGCCGACACGCCTCCTGCTCCAGAGAACGGAGGCGGAGCCAGAGGCGGAGCCAGAAGAGTAGGAGAGGAGGCCAGGTGAGGAGCGCCGCAGAACCAATAAAACCGTAGAGAACCACAGAGAGCCATAGAGAGCCATTCAGAACCGTAGAGAACTAGAGAGAACCCTGCAGAGTCATAGAGAACCGTAGAGAGACCACAGCACAGCCCATACTCCCTACATGCTCCTTGCTGCTAGTATAATGAATCCGTGTGTTGGTGGTCTCCTCCTGGTCCATCCGGGTGGTTCCGTCCTCAGAGCGGATCTTTCGGGGGAGCAGGCCACCAGGACCAGTGCTCTGTGCTACCTGGGTGCAGGTGGAGGTCTGGTTCCAGGGCTGCAGTCCTACCTGATGGCCAACGGGGGGCGCTCTAGTCCAGGAGGCTCTAGCCTCCCCACAGACTCCCCTCCCTCACACCCCCCCACGGAGGAGGAGCTGGAGGAGGACTATTACGGGAACGCCATCCAGTCCGGACTCTACCAACACATCTACGGACATCCTGGAAACTCCTACAGTAAGTCACCTGATGGTACGATCCATGTCCCTGCGCTCCTGTCCATTAGAAACCAACTCATAGTCTGGTCCCGAGGTTCTGCAGGAGAGACTCGCTTCAGGGCTTCATGAGCGTCTTAACCGTTTCAGCCCCAGACATCCCAGCACCTCGCTTTTTTTAAGTACCCTTTTTTAAAGTACACCATTTTTGTAACTACCTTTTTTTAAGTACCCTTTTTTAAGTACTCTTTTTTAAAGTACACACTTTTTTTAAGTACCCTTTTTTTAAGTGCCCCTCTTTTAAGTACTTTTTGAAGTAGCCTTTTTTTAAGTACCCCTTTTTTAAGTAACCCCTTTTTAAGTACCTTTTAAGTACCCCTTTTTTAAAGTACCCTTTTTTAAGTAACCCTTTGTAAAGTACCTTTTAGGTACCCCTTTTTTTAAAGAACACCCTTTTTAAAGTACACCCTTTTTTTAACTACCGTTTTTTAAGTACCCTTTTTTAAGTACCTTTTTTAAAGTACACCTTTTGTTTTAAGTACCCTTTTTTAAGTACCCCTTTTTATAAGTAACCCTTTTTTTAAGTTCACCTTACAACGTCAGATTTCATTAACAAACACATCTCCATAACCGTACGGGTGTGTGAGTTTAACAAAGCAAAACAAAGCATTCATCCATTAGGACCTGTAAAGTCACAGAAATGGCCGCAGTGCTGAGGCCTTCCTGGTGCGCGTTTCCTCAACCGCGTCATCCAGCACATGTGGAAGCTGCTGAACATGTCAATACCCAGCATGCCTAAATCGA
>NW_027176211.1:354150-376650 GCF_023055335.1 Clinocottus analis | reverse complement strand
GCCGTTGACGGCGCCATTCTGATCCAGCGGAGAATCACAGCGCTTCACTCTGCCCCGCCCTGCGAGCGCCCCTCAGCCAATCAGCGTGCCTCACGCGCCCGACCAGCCAATCCCGTCACAACAACATCTACGATGCCGTTCGCCACTGCGCCTGCGCAGACAGGAGACAGCTGATAACTCATCTATTATGCTACTTCGCTAAATAAAAAAAGCTCCCATTAAACCCGACTGCGGCCCGCAGGACGTCCCGGAGCACCGAGCCCGACGTAAAGACGCATCTCCGCGCTGTACCGGAGGCTTACCGGCGGCTGAGGAGCGCGAGAGGAGCGGTAAAGCAGCGGAGGCCGTGCGGGCCGTGCGGGATGGTGCGGGATGCGGACTGGCCGCTCGGCGCCTTCAGACAAAGCTCAGCTAACAGGCTAACGGCTCATTAGCTCGCGGGAACGTTCTGCGCGCAAGCGGCTCCGTGAGCGCGCGCGATCCTCCCGGTACCGAGCCCGGTACCGAGCCAGCGGGGAGAGCCCCCCTCAACTCCGCGCGCACACGGCAACGACGTTGATATCCAGACTATTTACGACATTTCCGTGTTCGGTAAGTAACCTAGCTCCGTTAGCTCGCAGCTAGCTGCTCTTCTGCCCGCCATCTTTTTAAAGCGAGAACGATGTTTGTGAGAACACGCGCACCTGAGCGGCACCTGAGCAGGTGAGCCGCGTGCGCGAGCTGGTCCGGGTCCTCCGGCCGCCAAGACCCGGGTCTGTCTGTGGATGCGGACTCTGTTGATCCGGATTTAGGGAGTTTAGTTGGTCACAGCGGTGTCTGGTAGCCGTTAGCTCGTTAGTTAGCCGCATGCAGACCCGGGATCTGTGTGTTCCAGGCTCTGTGGATCCGGGCTCTGTGGATCTAGACTCTGTGGTTCCAGGCTTTGTGGATCTGGATTCTGTGGATCTGGATTATGTGGATCCAGGCTCTGTGGATCCAGGCTCTGTGGATCCAGGCTCTGTGGATCTAGTCTCAGTGGATCTAGACTCAGTGGATCCGGGCTCTGTGGATCTAGACTCTGTGGATCCAGGCTTTGTGGATCTAGATTCTGTGGATCCGGGCTCTGTGGATCCGGGCTCTGTGGATCCGGGCTCTGTGGATCCGGGCTCTGTGGATCCAGACTGTGGATCCAGGCTTTGTAGATCTGGATTCTGTGGATCTGGATTCTGTGGATCTGGATTCTGTGGATCCAGGCTCTGTGGATCCAGGCTCTGTGGATCCAGGCTCTGTGGATCTAGACTCTGTGGATCCAGGCTCTGTGGAGTGGCAGCAGCAGCTTGGGTCCAGGTTCTGGGCTCTGAGGCTCCTACAGACATCTAGAGGAGCCTCAGAGCTGCAGTCAGTACTAGTACACAAGTACTCTGAGACAGTAAAAGTTCCAGGTTGTACTTTCAGTAGTGAAGTATATTGTTGTAGTAAATATTGATGCATTTGATGTACTTACTGTACTTTAATCTGAGGGAATACTTCATATTTATTCGTTAACATGGTGTAGTGTTTTTAATTAAGTAAACCTAATGGAATAAAAATACAATGAGAAATACTGAAGTACGAATACTTCATATTTATACTTCAGTTGATGATCGAGAGAAACTTGAAGCGGATTAAAAGTGGAAGTATTGATACAGAATATTTTACACATTATGTTCATCATGATTAATACTCTGCTGCTCATGTGACCTCAGAATGTGTCGACCAGTTGAGAGTCATATGTCTGATGCTAACATTAGCTTGTTTCTCTGGTAGCTTGAGATTCATATGTCTGATGCTAACATTAGCTTTTTTTTCTCTGGTAGCTTGAGGTCCATATGTTTAATGCTGACATTAGCATGTTTCTCTGGTAGCTTGAGATCCATATGTCTGATGCTAACATTAGCTTGTTTCTCTGGTAGCTTGAGATCCATATGTCTGATGCTAACATTAGCTTGTTTCTCTGGTAGCTTGAGATCCATATGTCTGATGCTAACATTAGCTTGTTTCTCTGGTAGCTTGAGATTCATATGTCTGATGCTAACATTAGCTTTTTTTCTCTGGTAGCTTAAGGTCCATATGTTTAATGCTAACATTAGCATGTTTCTCTGGTAGCTTGAGATCCATATGTCTGATGCAAAGCTTAGTTGTTTTCTCTGATTGCTTGCAATCTAGACGTCTGATGCTAACGTTAGCTTAGTTTTTTGATAACTTCTCTTTGTCTCTCAGGTTGTGCGATGGGCGATTGTCTCCTCGGAGGAAACATCAAGCTGAAGAGTCGACACCACCAGCTGAACTGAGCACACACACTCACGCCCACCTCAGACCACGGGAGTAGTTTCCCTTGAGGTCAGACACTGCCTTCCCACAGTGCATTGCTGCGTCCCCCTCGTCCAACATGTCGGACGCCCCCGAGGCTGCGCCCCCCAGTCCCCCCACCCTCACCAACCCGTTGCCCCCTGAGGTCACCAATGCCGCCAAGCCCGGCAGGTAAGACACGCCCACCTTGCTGAAGACACACCCACCTTGCTGAGGACACGCCCACCTCACAGAGTCTTCTGTCACTGAAACAATGTTGTCACCATGTTGTAAATATGGAGTTTCTCTCCTTCAGGAAGACCAACCAGCTGCAGTACATGCAGTAACTCTGTGTGTGTATAGTGTGTGTGTGTGTATAGTGTGTGTGTGTGTGTATAATGTGTGTGTGTGTGTGTGTGTGTGTGTGTGTGTCCTTCAGGAAGACCAACCAGCTGCAGTACATGCAGTAACTCTGTGTGTGTGTGTGTGTGTAATGTGTGTGTGTGTGTGTGTGTGTGTCCTTCAGGAAGACCAACCAGCTGCAGTACATGCAGTAACTCTGTGTGTGTGTGTGTGTGTGTGTAATGTGTGTGTGTGTGTGTGTGTGTCCTTCAGGAAGACCAACCAGCTGCAGTACATGCAGAACGTGGTGGTGAAGACTCTGTGGAAGCATCAGTTCGCGTGGCCGTTCTATCAGCCGGTCGACGCCATCAAGCTCTGCTTAGCGGTGAGTTCTTCTTCTCTCGTGCTTTAAGCCGCAGAACCCGCTAAGCTAAGCTATGCTAATCATGTCCGTGTTTCCAGGACTACCACAAGGTGATCAAGAACCCGATGGACATGGGAACCATCAAGAAGCGTCTGGAGAACAACTACTACTGGAGCGCCAGTGAGGCCATGCAGGACTTCAACACCATGTTCACCAACTGCTACATCTACAACAAGGTACTACTACATCTACATCAAGGTACTACTACATCTACATCAAGGTACTACTACATCTACAACAAGGTACTACTACATCTACAACAAGGTACTACTACATCTACAACAAGGTACTACTACATCTACAACAAGGTACTACTACATCTACAACAAGGTACTACTACATCTACAACAAGGTACTACTACATCTACATCAAGGTACTACTACATCTACATCAAGGTACTACTACATCTACATCAAGGTACTACTACATCTACAACAAGGTACTAGTACATCTACATCAAGGTACTACTACATCTACAACAAGGTACTAGTACATCTACATCAAGGTACTACTACATCTACATCAAGGTACTACTACATCTACATCAAGGTACTACTACATCTACAACAAGGTACTACTACATGTACATCAAGGTACTACTACATCTACAACAAGGTACTACTACATCTACAACAAGGTACTACTACATCTACAACAAGGTACTACTACATCTACAACAAGGTACTACTACATCTACAACAAGGTACTACTACATCTACAACAAGGTACTAGTACATCTACATCAAGGTACTAGTACATCTACATCAAGGTACTAGTACATCTACAACAAGGTACTAGTACATCTACATCAAGGTACTAGTACATCTACATCAAGGTACTAGTACTACTACATCTACAACAAGGTACTAGTACATCTACAACAAGGTACTAGTACATCTACAACAAGGTACTAGTACATCTACAACAAGGTACTAGTACATCTACATCAAGGTACTAGTACATCTACATCAAGGTACTAGTACTACTACATCTACAACAAGGTACTACTACATCTACATCAAGGTACTACTACATCTACATCTACAACAAGGTACTAGTACTACACTGAACAAGGTACTAATACTACATCTACAACAAGGTACTAGTACATCTACATCTACAACAAGGTACTAGTACATCTACATCTACAACAAGGTACTAGTACATCTACATCTACAACAAGGTACTAGTACATCTACATCTACAACAAGGTACTAGTACATCTACATCTACAACAAGGTACTAGTACATCTACATCTACAACAAGGTACTAGTACATCTACATCTACAACAAGGTACTAGTACATCTACATCTACAACAAGGTACTAGTACTACACTGAACAAGGTACTAGTACTACACTGAACAAGGTACTAGTACTACATCTACAACAAGGTACAAGGTGTACTTTCATGCTGCAGAGCACACTTGAAACCCTTTGTGTGCGTCTCTGCTGTGTTGTGTGTCACCGTTGTGTTGTGTGTCATTGTGTTGTGTGTCACCGTTGTGTTGTGTGTCATTGTGTTGTGTGTCACCGTTGTGTTGTGTGTCATTGTGTTGTGTGTCACCGTTGTGTTGTGTGTCATTGTGTTGTGTGTCACCGTTGTGTTGTGTGTCATTGTGTTGTGTGTCACCGTTGTGTGTCATTGTGTTGTGTGTCACCGTTGTGTTGTGTGTCACCGTTGTGTTGTGTGTCATTGTGTTGTGTGTCACCGTTGTGCCTCACCGTTGTGTGTCTGTTGCAGCCCACAGACGACATCGTGCTCATGGCTCAGGCTCTGGAGAAGATCTTCCTGCAGAAAGTTTCCCAGATGCCTCAAGAAGAAGTCGCTCTGCTGCCGCCGGCGCCCAAAGGCAAGAGAGGTGTGTACTGCAGTACTAGTACTACAGGAGTGTACTGCAGTACTAGTACTACAGGAGTGTACTGCAGTACTAGTACTACAGGAGTGTACTGCAGTACTAGTACTACAGGAGTGTACTGCAGTACTAGTACTACAGGACTAGTACTACAGGAGTGTACTGCAGTACTAGTACTACAGGAGTGTACTGCAGTACTAGTACTACAGGAGTGTACTGCAGTACTAGTACTACAGGAGTGTACTGCAGTAGTAGTACTACAGGAGTGTACTGCAGTACTAGTACTACAGGAGTGTACTGCAGTACTAGTACTACAGGAGTGTACTGCAGTACTAGTACTACAGGAGTGTACTGCAGTACTAGTACTACAGGAGTGTACTGCAGTACTAGTACTACAGGAGTGTACTGCAGTACTAGTACTACAGGAGTGTACTGCAGTACTAGTACTACAGGACTAGTACTACAGGAGTGTACTGCAGTACTAGTACTACAGGAGTGTACTGCAGTACTAGTACTACAGGAGTGTACTGCAGTACTAGTACTACAGGAGTGTACTGCAGTAGTAGTACTACAGGAGTGTACTGCAGTACTAGTACTACAGGAGTGTACTGCAGTACTAGTACTACAGGAGTGTACTGCAGTACTAGTACTACAGGAGTGTACTGCAGTACTAGTACTACAGGAGTGTACTGCAGTACTAGTACTACAGGAGTGTACTGCAGTACTAGTACTACAGGAGTGTACTGCAGTACTAGTACTACAGGAGTGTACTGCAGTACTAGTACTACAGGAGTGTACTGCAGTACTAGTACTACAGGAGTGTACTGCAGTACTAGTACTACAGGAGTGTACTGCAGTACTAGTACTACAGGACTAGTACTACAGGAGTGTACTGCAGTACTAGTACTACAGGAGTGTACTGCAGTACTAGTACTACAGGAGTGTACTGCAGTACTAGTACTACAGGAGTGTACTGCAGTAGTAGTACTACAGGAGTGTACTGCAGTACTAGTACTACAGGAGTGTACTGCAGTACTAGTACTACAGGAGTGTACTGCAGTACTAGTACTACAGGAGTGTACTGCAGTACTAGTACTACAGGAGTGTACTGCAGTACTAGTACTACAGGAGTGTACTGCAGTACTAGTACTACAGGAGTGTACTGCAGTACTAGTACTACAGGAGTGTACTGCAGTACTAGTACTACAGGAGTGTACTGCAGTACTAGTACTACAGGAGTGTACTGCAGTACTAGTACTACAGGAGTGTACTGCAGTACTAGTACTACAGGAGTGTACTGCAGTACTAGTACTACAGGACTAGTACTACAGGAGTGTACTGCAGTACTAGTACTACAGGAGTGTACTGCAGTACTAGTACTACAGGAGTGTACTGCAGTACTAGTACTACAGGAGTGTACTGCAGTACTAGTACTACAGGAGTGTACTGCAGTACTAGTACTACAGGAGTGTACTGCAGTACTAGTACTACAGGAGTGTACTGCAGTACTAGTACTACAGGACTAGTACTACAGGAGTGTACTGCAGTACTAGTACTACAGGAGTGTACTGCAGTACTAGTACTACAGGAGTGTACTGCAGTACTAGTACTACAGGAGTGTACTGCAGTAGTAGTACTACAGGAGTGTACTGCAGTACTAGTACTACAGGAGTGTACTGCAGTACTAGTACTACAGGAGTGTACTGCAGTACTAGTACTACAGGAGTGTACTGCAGTACTAGTACTACAGGAGTGTACTGCAGTAGTAGTACTACAGGAGTGTACTGCAGTACTAGTACTACAGGAGTGTACTGCAGTAGTAGTACTACAGGAGTGTACTGCAGTAGTAGTACTACAGGAGTGTACTGCAGTACTAGTACTACAGGAGTGTACTGCAGTACTAGTACTACAGGAGTGTACTGCAGTACTAGTACTACAGGAGTGTACTGCAGTACTAGTACTACAGGAGTGTACTGCAGTACTAGTACTACAGGAGTGTACTGCAGTACTAGTACTACAGGAGTGTACTGCAGTAGTAGTACTACAGGAGTGTACTGCAGTACTAGTACTACAGGAGTGTACTGCAGTACTAGTACTACAGGAGTGTACTGCAGTACTAGTACTACAGGAGTGTACTGCAGTAGTAGTACTACAGGAGTGTACTGCAGTAGTAGTACTACAGGAGTGTACTGCAGTAGTAGTACTACAGGCAGAGTTGGGCAAAAATAAATCAAAATGTATTTTGACACAAAATACCCCTCAAATAAATGTATTAAACTAAAATACAAAATACTATTGCCAGAAAATGTAACAAAGTATGATACATGTATTTAAAATACAGGAAATACTTCATGGCAGAGCGTTGAGGCTTCATGTTGTATTAAGTACACAACTCTGAACGCACAACAACAGTCACACAAAGCTCGATGATGACGTTCACACACGTCTCCCGTCAGAGCCTGCAGGCTACCTGAACTACAATGACGTGATCTATTGATTATTTATTGACGATATATTCATTATATATTGACTATATATTCATTATTTATTAATTATATATTCATTATTTATTGACTATATATTGCTTATATATTCATTATATATTGATTATATATTGACTATATATTCATTATATATTGACTATATATTGATTATTTATTGACTATATATTGACTATATATTGATTATTTATTGACTATATATTGACTATATATTGACTATATATTGACTATATATTGATATTATATATTGATTTGCATGAAGACATTCACATTGAGAAGATGCACAGATCAGCCGTTCAGACGTCTCTTGATGAGTTATGAACATACAAGCTTCATATCTTCCTCTTGCTAGCTACTCCACTGGTAAGCTAAATTGCTAAACATTGGCTATGCATTAGCCTAGACAGCAAGCTAGCGTCATTAGCATGTTAGCATTGACCGCGAGCTTGACATTATAACGTCACCATGTCTATAACACAACAGGCTGTGTAGCCAGACCCACATCACACATCACACGTCACGCTGGTTAACACACTCGGTGTCTCCTGGACAATACGCTGTTTCATATTCCTGGAGAAAGTATTTTGAGTATTTTAAATACAAAATACACCACTAAAGTATTTTGTTAGAAATTACATTCTGTGTTTTATCGGCCCTATGAAATACAAAATACCTGAAATACGTATTTCAAATACAAGTAACAGAAATACTGCCCATCTCTGACTACAGTACTGTGGGACTTGCTGTAGTACTTTGTGGGACTTGCTGTAGTACTTTGTGGGACTTGCTGCAGTACTTTGTGGGACTTGCTGCAGTACTTTGTGGTACTTGCTGCAGTACTTTGTGGTACTTGCTGCAGTACTTTGTGGTACTTGCTGCAGTACTTTGTGGTACTTGCTGCAGTACTTTGTGGTACTTGCTGCAGTACTTTGTGGTACTTGCTGCAGTACTTTGTGGTACTTACGGCAGTACTTTGTGTCTCAGTGAGCCAGCAGGCGGCCTCCCCGGCCTCCCCCCCTCCCCCGCCCTCCTACCCGTCCCCGTCCCCCTCTCAGACGCCTGTCATCTCGACCACGCCCACTCCTGTGCAGGCCACGCCCCCCGTCTTGGCCCCGCAGCCCCCGGCAACCATGATGCCGTCCGCACAGCCCGTCGTCAAGGTAACAGTTTTTGGTTCTACCTGTCTCTCTCTCTTTCTACCTGTCTCTCTCTCTTTCTACCTGTCTCTCTCTCGTTCTACCTTAGTTAAGTTACCCAGGAGCTCTGTTGACATAGACCTAGCTAACGTTAGCTACAGCTTGATGAGTTGAGTCATTGAACACAGCAGGAGAGAACGCGACGTTAGCCCGCTAGCTAACGCAGGTCGCTAACGCTCCGGTGAAAAGTTATTAGCTAACGCTTCCGTTAATGACGAGGTAGATTCTGAGGTGAGGGGCCTGAGGGGCCGGTCACACAGGACCAGACTTCTTAAAGCGCAGCCGCTTAAAAAAGACAAACCTTGACACCTCCCTCCCTCACACACACCTGTCTGTCTCTCCAACAGAAGAAAGGCGTGAAGAGGAAAGCCGACACCACCACCCCCACCACGTCGGCCATCTCCGCCGGCCGCGCCGACTCTCCCTCCGCTCAGGACGCCAAGCCGCCCAAGCTGGGCTCGTCCCGCCGCGAGGCCGCCGCCCGGCCCGCTAAGACCCGAAGGGAGACAGTGGAGGAGGTGGCGGTGAGCGAGGTAGGAGGAGGCGGAGCCGGAGGAGGAGGAGCCGGAGCCGGCAGGAGCAAGGGCGGGAAGCTGGGTGAGCAGATGAAGCACTGCGACGCCATCCTGAAGGAGATGCTCTCCAAGAAGCACGCCGCCTACGCCTGGCCCTTCTACAAGCCGGTGGACGCCGAGGCCCTGGAGCTGCACGACTACCACGACATCATCAAGCACCCCATGGACCTCAGCACCGTGCGGGTAGGTCACGCGCTCGCCGCCATGACGCCACAACACGCCGCACTCAGGGCAGTCGGCTGTTCCGTGATCCTGTGTGGATCCAAGAAAAGACGGATTTAAACTTACTCTAACTTTAAACTTCGGACTGGTGGATCAGCGTGACCCAGCAGCAGGAGCGAACCGCAGGGCGCCTCTGTGAAGGAACCCTCAGCACGAGCCGTGACCGACGGTTCCTACGCGTTACTGAACGAGACACAGAAGTCTTCATTATGAGGTTTTTTTATATCTTTTTGTTTCTTCCCCCCGACAGAAAAAGATGGATAAAACAGAGTACAGTGACCCTCAAAGCTTTGCGACCGATGTCAGGTTAATGTTCTCCAACTGTTACAAGTACAACCCTCCAGACCACGAGGTGGTGGCCATGGCCCGTAAGCTTCAGGTAAGAACCTGCGGAACCTTCCAGAACCATCAGAACCTGGTGGCGGCGGCCGTCGGTAATATGGATCTCTCTCCTCAGGACGTGTTTGAGATGCGTTTCGCTAAGATCCCCGATGAGGGCCTGGAGGCATCAGTCCCATCGACAACACCATTGGTCAGTAAAAGCACCGCCTCCTCTGACAGCAGCAACAACTCCTCCTCCGACGAATCGTCCGACTCAGAGGAGGAGCGAGCCACGCGATTGGCTGAGCTACAGGAGCAGGTTGGTGCTGCCGACCAATCACAGGTCAAGAACATCCTGGTTTTCTTCTTTTTTATTATCATTGTAGATTGAATGAAATTCTGTTGATGTAATTTTTTGTTAAATTGTAAATTTTTGATATGCAATGAATGTTTGATAATTCTGATCCTACGTAATAATGTGTGATTTTAGCCGTGTCATGAATAATGTACCCGCTGAAGGCGTTTCTAGATGCTGAGCTGAGGTTAAAGGTATTGATAGTTAGTATATTCCATCAGTTGAAGGCGGTGCACGAGCAGCTGGCTGTCCTATCCCAGGCTCCAGTCAGCAAGCCAAAGAAGAAGAAAGAAAAGAAAGACAAGGAGAAGAAGAAAGACAAGGAGAAAGACAAAGGGAACAAGGGCAAGATGGAAGAAGAGAAAAAGCCCAAAGCTGCCGCTCAACAGCCAAAACCAGCCAATCAGAAGAAAGCGCCAGCCAGGAAAGCCAACAGCACGGTGACCGCCACGAGGTAAATTCGTCATCGTTCTGTTGGGAGTGAAATTTAATTTGGAGTTTGAACAATCCCATTGACTCTCTTGTCGGTTTCCAGGCAACCTAAGAAAGGGAGCAAGGCGTCGGGCGCCGGCTCTGCTAACGGTGACGACGGCGAGGAGTCCTCTCTGCCGATGTCGTACGACGAGAAGCGCCAGCTGAGCCTGGATATAAACCGGCTGCCGGGGGAGAAGCTGGGCCGCGTCGTCCACATCATCCAGTCCAGAGAGCCGTCGCTGAGGGACTCGAACCCCGACGAGATCGAGATAGACTTCGAAACCCTTAAACCCTCCACACTTAGAGAGCTGGAGCGCTACGTCAAGTCCTGCCTTCAAAAGAAGCAGAGGAAGCTACTGCGTAAGTACCGAGTACTTGTACTGCTAATATCTGAATACCATACCATCAGGGAGGTTTGAAAGAAATTACTGCTGTTAAACGACTGTTAAACGGAGTCATTCCTTCCTGGAAACCAGTGCTTGGACATGACTCTACTAGGGTACACATCCCCCAGCACCTCTACTCGGGTACACGTCCCTCAGCACCTCTACTCGGGTACACGTCCCCCAGCACCTCTACTCGGGTACACGTCCCCCAGCACCTCTACTCGGGTACACGTCCCCCAGCACCTCCACTCGGGTACACGTCCCCCAGCACCTCCACTCGGGTACACGTCCCCCAGCACCTCCACTCGGGTACACGTCCCCCAGCACCTCTACTAGGGTACACGTCCCCCAGCACCTCTACTCGGGTACACGTCCCCCAGCACCTTTACTCGGGTACACGTCCCTCAGCACCTCTGCTAGGGTACACGTCCCTCAGAACCTCTACTCGGGTACATTAGGGTACACGTCCCTCAGCACCTCTACTCGGGTACACGTCCCTCAGCACCTCTGCTAGGGTACACGTCCCTCAGAACCTCTACTCGGGTACATTAGGGTACACGTCCCTCAGCACCTCTACTAGGGTACACGTCCCCCAGCACCTCCACTCGGGTACACGTCCCCCAGCACCTCCACTCGGGTACACGTCCCCCAGCACCTCCACTCGGGTACACGTCACCCAGCGCCACCACTCGGGTACACGTCACCCAGCGCCTCCACTCGGGTACACGTCACCCAGCGCCTCCACTCGGGTACACGTCACCCAGCGCCTCCACTCGGGTACACATCCCCCAGCACCTCTACTAGGGTACACGTTCCCCAGCACCTCTACTCGGGTAGACTAGGGTACACGTCCCTCAGCACCTCTACTAAGGTACACGTCCCTCAGCACCTCTACTAAGGTACACGTCCCTCAGCACCTCTACTCGGGTACACGTCCCTCAGCACCTCTGCCAGGGTACACGTCCCTCACCACCTCTACTTAGGTACATTAGGATACACGTCCCTCAGCATCTCTACTCGGGTACACATCCCCCAGCACCTCTACTCGGGTACACGTCCCTCAGCACCTCTACTCGGGTACACGTCCCTCAGCACCTCTACTCGGGTACACGTCCCTCAGCACCTCTACTCGGGTACACGTCCCTCAGCACCTCTACTCGGGTACACGTCCCTCAGCACCTCTACTCGGGTACACGTCCCCCAGCACCTCTACTCGGGTACACGTCCCCCAGCACCTCTACTCGGGTACACGTCCCCCAGCACCTCTACTCGGGTACACGTCCCCCAGCACCTCTACTCGGGTACACGTCCCCAGCACCTCTACTCGGGTACACGTCCCCCAACACCTCTACTCGGGTAGACTAGGGTACACGTCCCTCAGCACCTCTACTAAGGTACACGTCCCTCAGCACCTCTACTCGGGTACACGTCCCTCAGCACCTCTACTCAGGTACATTAGGGTACACGTCCCTCAGCATCTCTACTCGGGTACACATCCCTCAGCATCTCTACTCGGGTACACATCCCTCAGCACCTCTACTCGGGTACACGTCCCTCAGCACCTCTACTCGGGTACACGTCCCTCAGCACCTCTACTCGGGTACACGTCCCTCAGCACCTCTACTCGGGTACACGTCCCTCAGCACCTCTACTCGGGTACACGTCCCTCAGCACCTCTGCTAGGGTACACGTCCCTCAGAACCTCTACTCGGGTACATTAGGGTACACGTCCCTCAGCACCTCTACTCGGGTACACATCCCCCAGCACCTCTACTAGGGTACACGTCCCCCAGCACCTCTACTAGGGTACACGTCCCCCAGCACCTCCACTCGGGTACACGTCCCCCAGCGCCACCACTCGGGTACACGTCCCCCAGCGCCACCACTCGGGTACACGTCACCCAGCGCCTCCACTCGGGTACACGTCACCCAGCGCCTCCACTCGGGTACACGTCACCCAGCGCCTCCACTAGGGTACACATCCCCCAGCACCTCTACTAGGGTACACGTTCCCCAGCACCTCTACTCGGGTAGACTAGGGTACACGTCCCTCAGCATCTCTACTCGGGTACACATCCCTCAGCATCTCTACTCGGGTACACATCCCCCAGCACCTCTACTCGGGTACACGTCCCCCAGCACCTCTACTCGGGTACACGTCCCTCAGCACCTCTACTCGGGTACACGTCCTTCACCACCTCTACTCGGGTACACGTCCCTCAGCACCTCTACTCGGGTACACGTCCCTCAGCACCTCTACTCGGGTACACTAGGGTACACGTCCCTCAGCACCTCTACTCGGGTACACTAGGGTACACGTCCCCCAGCACCTCTAATGGGGTACACGTCCCCCAGCACCTCTAATGGGGTACACGTCCCCCAGCACCTCTAATGGGGTACACGTCCCCCAGCACCTCTAATGGGGTACACGTCCCCCAGCACCTCTACTCGGGTACACTAGGGTACACGTCCCTCAGCACCTCTACTCGGGTACACTAGGGTACACGTCCCTCAGCACCTCTACTCGGGTACACTAGGGTACACGTCCCTCAGCACCTCTGCCAGGGTACACGTCCCTCAGCACCTCTACTCGGGTACACGTCCCCCAGCACCTCTACTCGGGTAAACGTCCCTCAGCACCTCTACTCGGGTACACTAGGGTACACGTCCCTCAGCACCTCTAATGGGGTACACTAGGGTACACGTCCCTCAGCACCTCTACTCGGGTACACTAGGGTACACGTCCCTCAGCACCTCTAATGGGGTACACTAGGGTACACGTCCCTCAGCACCTCTACTCGGGTACACTAGGGTACACGTCCCTCAGCACCTCTACTCGGGTACACGTCCCCCAGCACCTCTACTCGGGTACACGTCCCCCAGCACCTCTACTCGGGTACACGTCCCCCAGCACCTCTACTCGGGTACACGTCCCCCAGCACCTCTACTCGGGTACACGTCCCCCAGCACCTCTACTCGGGTACACGTCCCCCAGCACCTCTACTCGGGTACACGTCCCCCAGCACCTCTACTCGGGTACACGTCCCCCAGCACCTCTACTCGGGTACACGTCCCCCAGCACCTCTACTCGGGTACACGTCCCCCAGCACCTCTGATGGGGTACACGTCCCCCAGCACCTCTGATGGGGTACACGTCCCCCAGCACCTCTAATGGGGTACACGTCCCCCAGCACCTCTGATGGGGTACACGTCCCCCAGCACCTCTAATGGGGTACACGTCCCCCAGCACCTGGGGGATGTGTGCCCGAGTAGAGGTACACGTCACCTGTGAGCATGCTCTTTGTTGTTGAATATCATTGATTCGTGTGTGTGTGTGTGTGTGTGTGTGTGTGTGTGTGTGTGTGTCTGTGTGTGTGTGTGTGTGTGTGTGTGTGTGTGTCTGTGTGTGTGTGTCTCCCTCCAGAGAAGGCAGCCGGAGGCGGGGCGGCGGGAGGCGGGGCGAGTCGCTTGAGTGGCAGCTCCTCTTCCTCCTCTGATGACAGCTCCTCAACGGGAACCTCCTCTTCCTCCGACACAGACTGAACACATGCATACACAAACTCACAGTACTGACACAAATGTTACTGAACACACACTGATCACACACACAGAGGTTTATCCACTCTATACACACACACGCACACACACTCACACACACATACACACACACTATCCAGTTAACACATGCAGATGCACACTAACACACACATCCATGTAAACTTCCATCCTAAAAAATACAAAGGAGATACACTCTGAACTTCTTACAATATACACACACACACACACACACACACACACACGCACACACGCACACGCACGCACACACACATATATATAAACAAACATAAACTACACACACCCAGACTTGGAGACTGTATGTAAATAGGCTGACAGGTTTTTTTAGCTCCTAGTGTCGTTTTTTTTTCTTTCTTCCTGGCGGATGCAAACAGATCGAAGAAGAAGAAGAAGAAGAAGAAGAAGAAGAAGAAGAAGAAGAAGAAGAAAGCAACACTTTCCCAGAGGGGGGGAGACATGTGGTGGAGAGACTTTCTGTCTGTCTGCCTGTCTGTCTGTCATGTAGTCGTACTGATCTTTTCTGAACAGCTTTCTTCTTCTTCTGGGATGGCTGTGACCCCTGACCTCTGAAAACATTCCAGAAGCATCTATGATGGAGGAGGAGGAGATCTCAGTGGGTTTTACGTCTCTGATCGATCTGAAGTTGAGCTGCAAATAGTTTTCTCGCATTTTGGTCTTCGCGGTCAGAGACTCACGGGAGCCAATCAGAGACCCCCGTTAATCCTGAACCTCATGGAGCTGTTTGACGGCCTGAAGGGCCACCTGATGGGCCCTCTGGTGGGCCACCTGAAGACCACCTGATGGGCCACCTGGTGGGCCACCTGATGGGCCACCTGAAGACCACCTGGTGGGACACCTGATGGGCCACCTGAAGACCACCTGGTGGGCCACCTGATGGGCCACCTGATGGGCCACCTGATGGGCCACCTGATGGGCCACCTGGTGGGCCACCTGATGGGCCACCTGAAGACCACCTGGTGGGCCACCTGAAGACCACCTGGTGGGCCAACTGAAGACCACCTGGTGGGCCACCTGAAGACCACCTGGTGGGCCACCTGATGGGCCACCTGAAGACCACCTGGTGGGCCACCTGAAGACCACCTGGTGGGCCAACTGAAGACCACCTGGTGGGCCACCTGAAGACCACCTGGTGGGCCACCTGATGGGCCATCTTCACACACCTGAGGACCACAAACTCCTTAAAGTTGGTCACGTGGACATGGTTCATTTGTATGAGGCTTCAGATCGGTGGTTATTGATCCGTCTGATCGGTGGTTATTGATCCGTCTGATCGGTGGTTATTGATCCGTCTGATCGGTGGTTATTGATCCGTCTGAAGTGTTGAGCTCTTTAAACGTTCATCCGGTTGGTTTCCTGCAGGAGATTATTATTATTATTATTATTATTATTATTATTTTTGTATTAAAATGAAAATCATGGACCGGTTTTCAAAGTAAAAGTCTGACAGATGTTTTTTTATAAACAAAAGTAAAATCCCCCTGAGACCGGGACCCCCCCCCCCCCCCTGCCAACGGAGAGCAAAGACAAACTTCTTCTTTTAACACTACATGTCTTTTATTTTCAGGTTGAGTGCTGAACTTGTTTGTGTCTTATAAGGTTCTCTATAGAAAATGTCTCTGTCCCGCCTCTCTCTCTCTCTCTCACACACACACACACACACACACACACACACACACACACACACACACACACACACACACACACACACACACACACACACACACAGTTTTCTGTCTTTATTTTAAAGTCTTTTTTTTTATTTTAGCTGATTTTCAAACTAAATTGGCGGGTAAACAAATACTTATAAAAAAGGTATGAAATAAATACATCATTTTATATTTTTGTTATTTTTCTGACGATTTACTTTTTAAAATAAAGTCCTCTTTCTGTTTCCTGTGATTTGAACCCTTCATGAACTTTGTTTTCTCGTCCAACCGGATTGGCTGCTGCCCCGGGTTGACCTATGACCCCTGAGCTCATGGGGGCGGGGCTAAGCCAGGCTTACTTTGACTGGTGGGTTTCTTATCATGTGACCTCACGGGAGTTTCAAGTCTGCTCGATCAGACCATGTGACGCGGCTCCTCCCGCCTGACCTTTGACCCGCTCGTGGTCATGTGACGCGTCTGCTCCCGCCTGACCTTTGACCCGCTCGTGGTCATGTGACGCGTCTGCTTCCTCCTGATAGGGGGAGGGGGGTGGAGTTGCTCAGTTGTCATGGAGATGTTTCAGTCGTTTTAATTATGGGATGTCATTTGTATTTTTTTTTTGTCGTCGGAACGACGAAACGTGTTGAGAAACTTTAAAAAACAAAAAAAAACAGACATTCTAGGAACTAATCGATAAGCGATCAATAAATGAGGCCGAGCGCCCGCCTCCTCGCGGCAGACAGACAGGCGGGCGGTGAGACGGCTCGTTGCCATGGTAACCCGCCTCTGTTTTTAGTCGACGGTCGAGCTTCGATGCTAATAGTTAATTTTTGTATTTTAATAAGAAAAGGAAGTGGTTTTGTGTATTTGCATGCACTCCGTACGTCCTCCGTGTGTGTGAGCGCTGCGTCGCTCAGTAGGCCGGAGGTTAGAGAGCAGGCGCCCCCAGTGGACCGTTGATGTAATTACTGATATGGACCCTTATTTTCTGAGTTCCTTTGTTTTCATAAATAAACACATAAACTGAGCAGCTGACTGGACTCTCATTCACACACGTATATATCTGTGTGTGTGTGTGTGTGTGCATGTACACATGCATATGTGTATGCACCTTTGTGTGTACACACCTGTATACATACATATGTACGTGTAATATATACACACACACACACAGTGGAGGAAGTTTGATCCGTTGCCCGCTGACTAAGAAATGAACGGCTGTAATTTTAATGGAAGGTTTATTTGAACAAAGAGACTATTATATCAAATATTTAACACAATCCAGAAAATCACATATAAAAGTTCTCTATGAGGTGGTTCACTCCACGTCCTGAAGGCCTTGGGGCTGTCGCTGGGACACTGGAAGCTTCAGCTCCCTTTTTCGATGTTCTCTGAGATTCAGGTCTGGAGACTCTGGACCAGTATGTTCAGGAACTCCATGTGCTTCTTCTGGAGCTACTCCAGGACCTTCATGTACTTCTTCTGGAGCTACTGCAGGACCTCCATGTGCTTCTTCTGGAGCTACTCCAGGACCTCCATGTGCTTCTTCTGGAGCTACTCCAGGACCTTCATGTGCTTCTTCTGGAGCCACTCCAGGACCTTCATGTGCTTCTTCTGGAGCTACTCCAGGACCTTCATGTGCTTCTTCTGGAGCTACTCCAGGACCTTCATGTGCTTCTTCTGGAGCTACTGCAGGACCTTCATGTGCTTCTTCTGGAGCTACTCCAGGACCTTCATGTGCTTCTTCTGGAGCTACTCCAGGACCTCCATGTGCTTCTTCTGGAGCTACTCCAGGACCTTCATGTGCTTCTTCTGGAGCTACTCCAGGACCTCCATGTGCTTCTTCTAGAGCCACTCCAGGACCTTCATGTGCTTCTTCTGGAGCTACTCCAGGACCTTCATGTGCTTCTTCTGGAGCTACTCCAGGACCTTCATGTGCTTCTTCTGGAGCTACTGCAGGACCTTCATGTGCTTCTTCTGGAGCTACTCCAGGACCTTCATGTGCTTCTTCTGGAGCTACTCCAGGACCTTCATGTGCTTCTTCTGGAGCTACTCCAGGACCTTCATGTGCTTCTTCTGGAGCTACTCCAGGACCTTCATGTGCTTCTTCTGGAGCTACTCCAGGACCTCCATGTGCTTCTTATGGAGCTACTTCTTTGTGGCCTTTGCCGTAGGTTTTAGGTTATTGTCGTAATTGAAGACTCACTCAAGACCCGTCTCCAATGTCCTGGCTGAAGGAAGGAGGTCGCGGACCAGATGTCCTGGTCCAAGATCGGGTCCTCCTGGTCCATCAGCAGAGAAAAACCCTAAAGCATCATGTCTCCTCCTTGACGGTGTTCTTGGGGTTCTCGTCAGCGTTCTTCTTCCTCCAAACACGTTGATGCCAAAGAGCTGGAGTTTGGTCTCCTCTGACCACGCCCCCTTCTCCCGGCCTTCAGGCGTTCACTTCAGGCAAGGAAGCCCAGAGGCTCCAGGAAAGAAGTAGAGTTAGTAATGTGCATTGAAGAGACTGTAAGCTTCTTAAGATATGATGATGCATCACCATTTGAGGCTTTATAGGAGAGGAGAGGGATTTTAAATATAATTGTAAATCTTACAGGAAGCCAGTGCAGAGCAGCCAACACAGGAGTAATGTGATCTTTTTCTCGTTAGTATACGAGCTGCAGCATTCTGCATCAACTGGTGACAAGAGGGCTGAACCAGAGCAGCCTGACGATGAGGAGTTACAGTAATCTAGTCTTGAAGTAACAAATGCAAGGATTAACGTTTCTGCATGGTTTTGAGACAGGATGTGTCTGATTGTTTAAATGTTCTGCAGGTGAAAGAAGTTCTTGAGACGTGTTCTGTGTCATCAGGTTACGATGGAGAGGCCGAATCTGAGGGATCGATTCTGTGTCTTTTATACCAACTTCCTGCTGGTTTTAACCAAATACTTTTAAACAAATGCAAATAAATGTATAACTTTTATACGATTTGATGTACAGGTACCACAGGATGTACAGGTACTACATGATGTACAGGTACTACATGATGTACAGGTACTACATGTTGTACAGGTACTACATGATGTACAGGTACCACAGGATGTACAGGTACTATATGTTGTACAGGTACTACATGATGTACAGGTACTACATGTTGTACAGGTACTACATGATGTACAGGTACTACATGATGTACAGGTACTACATGTTGTACAGGTACTACATGATGTACAGGTACCACAGGATGTACAGGTACTATATGTTGTACAGGTACTACATGATGTACAGGTACTACATGTTGTACAGGTACTACATGATGTACAGGTACCACAGGATGTACAGGTACTATATGTTGTACAGGTACTACATGTTGTACAGGTACTACATGTTGTACAGGTACTACATGATGTACAGGTACTATATGTTGTACAGGTACTACATGTTGTACAGGTACTACATGATGTACAGGTACTATATGTTGTACAGGTACTACATGATGTACAGGTACTATATGTTGTACAGGTACTACATGTTGTACAGGTACTACATGTTGTACAGGTACTACATGATGTACAGGTACTACATGATGTACAGGTACTACATGATGTACAGGTACTACATGTTGTACAGGTACTACATGATGTACAGGTACTACATGTTGTACAGGTACTATATGTTGTACAGGTACTACATGATGTACAGGTACTATATGTTGTACAGGTACTATATGTTGTACAGGTACTACATGATGTACAGGTACTATATGTTGTACAGGTACTACATGATGTACAGGTACTATATGTTGTACAGGTACTACATGATGTACAGGTACTATATGTTGTACAGGTACTACATGATGTACAGGTACTATATGTTGTACAGGTACTACATGATGTACAGGTACTATATGTTGTACAGGTACTACATGATGTACAGGTACTATATGTTGTACAGGTACTACATGATGTACAGGTACTATATGTTGTACAGGTACTACATGATGTACAGGTACTATATGTTGTACAGGTACTACATGATGTACAGGTACTATATGTTGTACAGGTACTACATGATGTACAGGTACTACATGTTGTACAGGTACTACATGATGTACAGGTACTACATGTTGTACAGGTACTATATGTTGTACAGGTACTACATGATGTACAGGTACTACATGTTGTACAGGTACTATATGTTGTACAGGTACTACATGATGTACAGGTACTATATGTTGTACAGGTACTACATGATGTACAGGTACTATATGTTGTACAGGTACTACATGATGTACAGGTACTATATGTTGTACAGGTACTATATGATGTACAGGTACTATATGTTGTACAGGTACTACATGATGTACAGGTACTATATGACATCACGAGAGTGAAGAGAGAATAATTGACACAAAACTTCTTTTGACGATCTCGGCTTTTCATTTATTAGTTTTAAACGGACGTTGTCATAGAGACCTGAATGTACAACTGAAATCACAGTACTATTTCCGCTGCGTACTAGTAGTCAGTGTACTATTACTCAGCATAAACACCAGTACTTCGCATGGTTCATAAACTTAACAGAATGTCTGGAACAGCTATCCTTGCCTGTGATTGGTCAGTGAGCTCAGAACCCGCTCCAGAGAGGATCTGGTTCTGTTCACCCAGACCAGCAGAAGCTGAACTGGTCTGTTGGACTCGTCGTAGTTCAGAACCTGGAGTCTTCACAGATCATACATTTCCCACAATGCCTAGCGGCTCTCTGTGTGTCTTCTTCTATCTGGCCTCAGACCCAGGCGGTCCTCCGAGACCAGAGCTTTACCCCCTTTCCCCGGTCTGCTCGGGTTTCTGGATCTGCTCTACATGACGCTGCAGATCCTGGACCGCCCGTCCGCATCCGGCAGGCTCTTCTGGTCCCGGACCAGCACGGCCTGGTTCCCGAAGCTGCTGTACCAGGCGGACCGGCTGCGGCTCAGGTAGGTGTGGGGCGCCTGCAGGTCCTGCTGCTGCTGCTGCCAGACCAGCAGGGACGCGTCCCGGTACCGCAGCCGGGCAAAGGCCTCCGACAGGGCCTTCACTGCCAGGGGGGGGCGAGAGGGACCAGGAGAACCGGGACCAGGAGAACCGGGACCAGGCGGTTCCTCTACAGCAGCTGGGTCCGACATGTTGAAACCTGCACGGTGACAGAAATGGTCCAAAGGAGACGGACCGGCTCCATCCCAGGATGAAGAGAAGAGAACCTTCAGCAGAAAACCAGGTCTTTACTTTAAAATATCAAATACTGTGTTTTTATCTATCTATCTATCTATCTATCTATCTATCTATCTATCTATCTATCTATATAGATATTTAGATATATATATAAGATAGATAGATCTCTATGTGTGTGTATATATAGATATAGAGATATATATATGTATCTCTCTCTCTCTCTCTCTCTCTCTCTCTCTCTCTCTCTCTCTCTCTCTCTCTCTCTCTCTCTCTCTCTCTATATATATATATATATATATATATATATATATATATATATATATATATATATATAGCTAACGGAAGCGTCCGTTAGCTCAGTTAGCGTCTGTCAGCTCAGGAGATAAACGCACGAGGTCACGCATACATACGTCATGACGTCATAGGGGAAACGCGTCAGAATATAAACTGTTACGTTTCGTGTCTTTTCTCTCACGGGTGAGTCGATGTTAGCATCGTTAGCATCGTTAGCATGGCACCGCCAGAGCTGCTGCTGCTGCATCCAATAGCAACGGTGTGTCTATGAACCGCGTCCGGGTCGGAACACACGACGAGTAACACGGGTTCCTACCAGGCGAGTTTAACTAATACAATCATAATAGTAAGACAGTAGAGTTAAATATGAACCAGCACCATCAGCCGAAGCTGGAAGAAGTATTCAGATCCTAGTAGTATGAGTACAAGCTGTGGAAGCCCACCTACAAGTACAAATACATAACATGTGCACTTCATCACACGGAGGTCTTTGAACACATCTTCATCACACAGAGGTCTTTGAACACATCTTTATCACACCGAGGCCCTTGAACACATCTTCATCACAGGTTTAAATTTTATTTATTTTGAAAGTAAATAAAATCAGAAACGAACAGTGAAAAACATGAAGTACTTTATTGGAGGACAAACTTGTATTTACAGTGTTTCAGTAGTGGACATGCAGAGTCACATGACCTGATCACATGACTTCAGGAAGTTCGTCATCGGACTGTTTTTTTCGATCAGAGGGTGGGGCTTGGCTCCTTTTAGCTGGACGCTCGTCTCCTTCGTCTCCTTCTTCTCCTTCA
>NW_027176211.1:344150-349150 GCF_023055335.1 Clinocottus analis | reverse complement strand
CAAACAGGTACTGGTCCTCAAAGAGCTCTGTCAACAACAACAACAGTAAACAAACAGGTACTGGTCCTCAAAGAGCTCTGTCAACAACAACAACAACAACAGTAAACAAACAGGGCCCTATTACGTGGTTCAACAAATCCGATCTTACGTCCTGTTGTCCAGCTTTAGCCAACGGGATGATGGACTACAGGTCATGTGCTTCCCTGACGGTGGCTCCGCCCACAAACGCTCTCCTTCATTCTAACCAGACGTCAGTTCTCAGGATAACTGTGTGTGCCCGCTGCTCTTCAGCAGGGAGAAAAGTCAAACGCCAAATTCATGATGTTCTCTTTCTAAAATGACAAATACACTCAGAGAAAGACGGCCTCTTTTCTCTGCTGACGAGCAGAAGATGATCATGACTACATGTGATGAATTTAAGTCCATAATCATGACAAAACTTAATGGTGCTTCACGTTCAAGCGTAGTGAATATTCACAACACTTCCTGTTGTGAACGCAGCGTAACACGAGTCACTGAAGCAACATATCAGACAAACGTGTCAAACTAAATAAAATGTTTCTGCTAAGTTTAAGTGCCTCATCACCAAATCAATGAGATGATATTTAAATGTGCCTGCTGGTAGTATACGAGGTAATATATACTTATGAGGATATATGTACTGTATGCACGTATGTATCATGAACTATGAGTATATTCATGTAACCTATGTGTGTGTAGATTACATATAACTAGGAGTTTGAACACTTGTATGTCTCAGTATGTATTATTCATGATCATAAAGTCAATCAGTTGAAGCAGGATAAGTCTTGTTATCATGAGTCCACCTTCATGGTGATCTACAGTAATGATATGCATCCTGTACTCATGACGGTCATATGAGTCTGAGTGTCTCAACACATCCATGTGTCTCTAAAGCGTTAAATAAAGGTTATGAGCAGCACGCAGCAGCTTCCACCATGTTCTCTCATCACGGACACAAACATGTTCACTAACAAGCCAGCTGTGTTTTACACAACCCTGTGATCTGTGTACTGAGTACTGTACTGTGTACTGACTGTGTACTGGACTGTGTACTGGATGTACTGTGTACTGGACTGTGTACTGGATGTACTGAGTACTGGACTGTGATCCAGTCTGAAGGGACACTATGTACTGTGTACTGTATGTACTACAGTATGTACTGTGTACTGTATGTACTGTGTACTGTACTGTGATCCAGTTTGCATGCACAGTATGTACTGTGTACTGTATGTGATACAGTGTGTATTGTGTACAGTGTGTATTGTGTACAGTATGTATTGTGTACAGTATGTATTGTGTACAGTGTGTACTGTGTACAGTATGTATTGTGTACAGTATGTACTGTGTACAGTGTGTACAGTATGTATTGTGTACAGTGTGTATTGTGTACAGTATGTATTGTGTACAGTATGTATTGTGTACAGTGTGTACTGTGTACAGTATGTATTGTGTACAGTATGTACTGTGTACAGTGTGTACTGTGTACAGTGTGTATTGTGTACAGTGTGTATTGTGTACAGTGTGTACAGTATGTATTGTGTACAGTGTGTACTGTGTACAGTGTGTATTGTGTACAGTGTGTACTGTGTACAGTGTGTATTGTGTACAGTGTGTACAGTATGTATTGTGTACAGTGTGTACTGTGTACAGTATGTATTGTGTACAGTGTGTATTGTGTACAGTGTGTACTGTGTACAGTGTGTACTGTGTACAGTATGTATTGTGTACAGTGTGTACAGTGTGTACTGTGTACAGTGTGTACAGTGTACAGTGTGTACTGTGTGTACTGTGTACAGTGTGTACTGTGTACAGTGTACAGTGTGTACTGTGTACAGTGTACTGTGTACAGTGTGTACAGTGTGTACTGTGTACAGTGTGTACAGTGTGTACAGTGTGTACAGTGTACAGTGTGTACAGTGTACAGTGTGTACTGTGTACAGTGTGTACTGTGTACAGTGTGTACAGTGTGTATTGTGTACAGTGTGTACTGTGTACAGTGTGTACAGTATGTATTGTGTACAGTGTGTACTGTGTACAGTATGTATTGTGTACAGTGTGTATTGTGTACAGTGTGTATTGTGTACAGTGTGTACAGTGTGTACTGTGTACAGTGTGTACTGTGTACAGTATGTATTGTGTACAGTGTGTACAGTGTACAGTGTGTACAGTGTGTACAGTGTGTACTGTGTACAGTGTGTACTGTGTACAGTGTGTACAGTGTGTACAGTGTGTACTGTGTACAGTGTGTACAGTGTGTACAGTGTGTACTGTGTACAGTGTGTACTGTGTACAGTGTGTACAGTGTGTACAGTGTGTACTGTGTACAGTGTGTACAGTGTGTACTGTGTACAGTGTGTACTGTGTGTACAGTGTGTACTGTGTACAGTGTGTACTGTGTACAGTGTGTACAGTGTACAGTGTGTACAGTGTGTACTGTGTACAGTGTGTACAGTGTGTACTGTGTACAGTGTGTACAGTGTGTACTGTGTACAGTGTGTACAGTGTGTACAGTGTGTACTGTGTACACAGCGCTCGGCTGCGTCGATGTTCAATGTTCGGCTCCAGAAAGTCTCATAAATAAATGAGTCCATGTCGGCAGAATTGATAGCGCTCATATGACGTCATCATGATGTGAGCTCATACAGGAAGTCATCATGATGCTCATACAGGAAGTCATCATGATGTGAGCTCATACAGGAAGTCATCATGATGCTCATACAGGAAGTCATCATGATGTGAGCTCATACAGGAAGTCATCATGATGTGAGCTCATACAGGAAGTCATCATGATATGAGCTCATACAGGAAGTCATCATGATGCTCATACAGGAAGTCATCATGATGTGAGCTCATACAGGAAGTCATCATGACGTGAGCTCATACAGGAAGTCATCATGATGTGAGCTCATACAGGAAGTCATCATGACGTGAGCTCGTACAGGAAGTCATCATGATGTGAGCTCATACAGGAAGTCATCATGATATGAGCTCATACAGGAAGTCATCATGATATGAGCTCATACAGGAAGTCATCATGATGTGAGCTCACAAAGCTTTGTTTACAATGTTAGCCAGGTAACTTCAGGTAACTTCTGGATTAATTTCTGGATTAATTTCTGGATTAATTTCTGGATTAACTCACAAAGCTGGTTCACTTCTCAGTGGGGTCCGTTGCCCCGGTAACTTAACCTGAACTTCACCTGCTCTGGAGGTTCAGTTCCCGGATGAGACGCCTACTGACCAATCACTGGCCTGGAAACAAGACACGCCCATTTCTACAGAATCCTGTTGAGGAAGAACTCGAAGAGTAAGAGCAGCGCTCTGCAGAGAGCGCGAGTTTCCTGACCGGCAAAACCCGTTGGAGTTGTTGTGTAGACTATGCATGTGTATTGTTCACATCATACATGTTGTGTAGACTATGCATGTGTATTGTTCACATCATACATGTTGTGTAGACTATGCATGTGTATTGTTCACATCATACATGTTGTGTAGACTATGCATGTGTATTGTTCACATCATACATGTTGTTGTGTAGACTATGCATGTGTATTGTTCACATCATACATGTTGTTGTGTAGACTATGCATGTGTATTGTTCACATCATACATGTTGTTGTGTAGACTATGCATGTGTATTGTTCACATCATACATGTTGTTGTGTACACTATGCATGTGTATTGTTCACATCATACATGTTGTGTAGACTATGCATGTGTAGTGTTCACATCATACATGTTGTGTAGACTATGCATGTGTATTGTTCACATCATACATGTTGTGTAGACTATGCATGTGTATTGTTCACATCATACATGTTGTGTAGACAATGCATGTGTATTGTTCACATCATACATGTTGTTGTGTAGACTATGCATGTGTATTGTTCACATCATACATGTTGTGTAGACTATGCATGTGTATTGTTCACATCATACATGTTGTTGTGTAGACTATGCATGTGTATTGTTCACATCATACATGTTGTGTAGACTATGCATGTGTATTGTTCACATCATACATGTTGTGTAGACTATGCATGTGTAGTGTTCACATCATACATGTTGTGTAGACTATGCATGTGTAGTGTTCACATCATACATGTTGGAGTTCGTGAGACTGCAGACATCTGGTTAAGCTGGATAACGGAGGGAAACCACGGCGATGTTAACCAGCTTCATGAGACAGACCTCTGGTTTGTTTGTTTGTTTGTTGGCAGTAAGGCTCACCCAGGCTCCTGTTTGTTTGTTTGTTTGTTTGTTTGTTTGTTTGTTGGCAGTAAGGCTCACCCAGGCTCCTGTTTGTTTGTTTGTTTGTTTGTTTGTTGGCAGTAAGGCTCACCCAGGCTCCTGAACCCGGCGCTCATGGGCAGGAGGCGGCCCCAGGGCTGAGGCTCCGCCTCCTCGGGGACGGAGGACAGGGCCACAGGGATGGTGTCCACGCTGCTCAGCGTCCCGGAGCCGCTGGAGGAGGTCGGCCCGCTGGAGGAGCTGGAACCAGACTGGGACTGGGACTTGGTCTCGGACTGGGTGGACTGTGAAGGCTGGACCGTGGACGTAGACTGGACCTGGGACGGGGACAGGGGCCGCTCCCCTTCATGTGGAATCTCTTCGGACATCTTCCAGCTCTGCTGATGAGACACATGAGGTCATACTGGTCTCTGTGGTCATACTGGTCTCTGTGGTCATACTGGTCTCTGTGGTCATACTGGTCTCTGTCTTTTCAGCCTCATCAGCAGAGGACACAGTTAACAGCTCCTCACCAAACAACCAGACTAGTCCACTATGTCCAGACTAGTCCACTATGTTCAGACTAGTCCACTATGTCCAGACTAGTCCACTATGTTCAGACTAGTCCACTATGTTCAGACTAGTCCACTATGTTTAGACTAGTCCACTATGTTCAGACTAGTCCACTATGTTTAGACTAGTCCACTATGTTTAGACTAGTCCACTATGTTTAGACTAGTCCACTA